>NW_027467763.1:90000-180000 GCF_046742065.1 Oratosquilla oratoria | reverse complement strand
AAATGGATCTTTAAATGGAATGCTGTCAGGCATCATGACTGGGTCCGTAGAAGGCAAAGTAGATAGTTATTTCGAAGGTTCCCTCGATGGATCTCTCACAGGGACCTTCAGCGGCCCAGTGACCAGCTCCGTGCAAGGGTCATTCTCAGGCTCAGTGGAAGTTTCGATTTCAGATCCAACCCTTGATTCGCTAAAAGGTTCACTAACTGGGGGTTTGGTGTTCCCCGTGAACCCTGATTATAAAGCCTCCATTAATGCCTTTTTATCAGCAACGCCCACAGGATCCGTGAATGCCTCCTTCGGAGCAGCACTCTACTGATGGTCCCGTTTTCTGAACAGGTGATTGGGCCTTATGCTGCAGTCCAAAGTAATAATGATTAAATGAAAAAAATAATAATAATAATAAGATACAAGAAAAACATTGGGAATGTAAAAACTAAGAAATATATGTGTAAAAAGGAACATATAACAGAGCAACAGATACATATATACACATTAAGAGTATATACAAAATATATACCTGTAGTAATGTAAAGACAAAGAACAACAAATAAATAGAATATGAGTATAATGAGGCTAAATAAGAAGACAAAGAATAAATAGAAAAATAACTATATTTACATGAATAAATATAATAGACACGAAACGACCAATAAAAACGCGACGATAAACAGAAAAATAAAAAAGAAGAACGGGAAAAAAGTCTTCCCTCAGCTGAATAAAAAAAAATTGTTGACCATAATTAAAACTATGAAGAACGTTACATTATTATTTTATTTTTTTATTTCTATTATTTTTTTTTTATTCCCACGGGATATAGGTAACATTGGCTTCCACCTGTCAAGACGTTGGCTTGAATAGATCTGAATAACAGAAGATAAACAAATCAGTATAAATCAGTGTCAATCGGTAGAATCCATCTTCCTCCTCGTTTCGACTCCTATCCTGGAACGTTCCTCGGGCTCTACAATGGGTAATTTCGAAACAAATCCGGATGAAGGCTAGGAATATGGTGATGGAGGGTGGAGGAGTGAATTCATTAGGGGATGGAGTGAGCCGAAATGGGTGGGAAGGACACACTAATAATAATTAATAATTAATAATTAATAATAATAATAATAATAATAATAATAATAATAATAATAATAATAATAATAATAATAATAATAATAATAATAATAATAATAATAATAATAATAATAATAATAATAATAATAATAATAATAATAATAATAATAATAATAATAATAAAAGTAATGAAGGAGAACAGGTGTGTTGGAATCAAAATCTGGAAGGTTGGTACAGAAATCCTCAACACTTTAGGCCTATTACATCAGAGTGAGTCCTTCTAATGATGTGTCTCTTTTCACCAACTTTTCATTTTCATTTTTCATCGGATACAGTTTCACCCTCTCCCGTAAGCAGACAAGGTCATCATATTAAGACAACCGGACAGGACTCGTAGTAATGGATTTTAATTAGACAATTTTAGATTTAAGAAGAAAATAAGCAAGAACTGCTTGATTGGTCAACGAATGGAATAGATTTAGCAACAATGGAGTTAGCGCTGAAGCTATCAGTTGTTTTGAGAGAAGATTAGATAGCTTTACGGATGGGTGTGATAGGTGGTAATGGACATGGAACTGCCTAATGTAGGCCTTATGATCTCTTGCAGTCTCCCTTCTCATACTCATAAGTGGTGGCATTTTTCTCCTTACTTTCTCTGCAAGCACATCTATTTCATTTACCTCAGTAGAACCGCCTCGGGAGTAAAGACTGTCATTACAACGCTTTCGTAAGAGATGATACTCAGGGCGATCAATCTCGCATTAATCTTTGTATACATAACGTGTCCCTCAGAAATGTTTGATCTAATTTCGAGCTCACGAAGTACCGGTGGGAGGGTGAGAACCACTTGGATTACAGTGCTAATAAGATACACAATAATTGTTACTTCGACGGCCTACGTGAAAAGAAGAAGTGTCGATTGGATTATTCCCTCAGGACATATTTTATTTTGGAAGCGGCGAGCGGAGTGATTTCTCTTCTCTGCTAAATGGACTTGTTCTGCCTCAGGGGAACTTACCCAAGTGTCTGTTTCCTTTGATTTCTCCTCAGTGTCTAGTCTATATACTTTATTCTTTTGATCGGTATTTATTCTATTCATGCGAAGAAAGACTTCCGTCTCGTTGTCTATGGCTCCTTTCACGCCCATCGACTTTTTGCCGTGCGCCGTCCACGACATAACGTCGTTTTCTCAAATAACTATTCATTTTATTCAGGCGAAGTAAAGCTTTCGTCTTATTTTCTATGGCTCCTTTCGCACGTATAAACTTTTCACCGTGCAGCGATGTCCACGACATGACGTCGTGCTCTCAAATGGCTATGGATGTCTATGGACGATTTCACACGTGGTGGTGGTCGTGACGTGTGAAAGCGTCCATAGACACCCGTTGTTATTCGACAACACGACGTTTTGTCGTGGACGTCGGCACGGCGAAAAGTCGATACGTGTGGAACAGGCCTTAGAGTTAACTTTTGCACTTTAATGGTCGATTTAAACCTTCGGCAACCATGACCAGTCTTATCCTAGTTATCTCTAAAGAATATCATTAAAAACATCCAGCGGTCAAATAATTAAAAACAATTCCGCTTAAACACAGAAAGGACACGATCTATTTATGAATTTGATTCTGGCTGTTACAAAACTACTTAATTCAGCTGATGGAAGACAGAGGGTTAATGTATTTATCTTTGTCAATATCAAGTGATTTTATTAAAAAAAATCTCAAGAAGTGGTATTGCAGATTCAGTGGTAGTTTTGGTGGTGGTGGGGAAGATGATTTTAGTGGTATCGCTGATTTAGTGGTATATTTTGACTTTGGTAATGATGTTAGTATGGTGGTGGTGTAGGGTTGGTGGTGTTGTTGGTATGGTGGTGGTGTTGGTGTTTCTTTCGGTGTTGATCGGGATAGTGATGATAATAGTTGTGGTGATGATAATGGTGATTTTGATGTTGGTAGCAGTTAATGGTAATAGTAATGTTAAATCTAACATTAAATCTATTCTCTTGGATGTAGCATCAGAGTCACTTTAAAGGAACTTACATATTCCAGAAAATCGGTAACAGAAACCAACCGTAATCCGGGAAACGCATGCCTGTCTACGGGGCTGCAACCTTTAAACATAAATTATCACAAAAAAAAAGGATGGAATATAAAGGATCCTAGTAATTACTAATACGACAATCAGTAATTATTATTTCTGGGACTATGAGCAGGCACGTATATACAAATAAGGACTAAAATGTAATTGTTAGAATAAGCGAGTAGTCAGCTTCGAGGCTATGTGGTTAACAAAAAGGAAGAGATATTATTATTATGATGTAATCAAGTGGTGTCTACACCAACCACACAATTGTGAGACCTGCGCTAGGATTTTTTCATGTCATTCATTTACCAAAATATTCACTTACTTTTATTAATCCATTCATTCACTAACATATTCACTTATCGGTGTACTTACTACAATATCATTTCTCTATTGCTTTATTCAGTTATATATATATATATATATATATATATATATATATATATATATATATATATATATATATATATATATTGAGACATTGTGACAGGTTTGAGGAAGGAGGAAGAGAAAGACACGGGTTTAGGGCCGAGTTTATTCCTGTCCGGTTTCGCTTACAGCTTCTTTCTCTGAAGAAATTGTAAGCGAAACCGTTCAGGAATGAACTCGGCCCTATACCCGTGTCTTTCTCTTCCTCCTTCCCCATATATATATATATATATATATATATATATATATATATATATATATATATATATATATATATATATATATATATATATGGGGAAGGAGGAAGAGAAAGACACGGGTATAGGGCCGAGTTCATTCCTGAACGATTTCGCTTACAATTATATATATATATATATGTATATATGTACATGTATATATATATATGTATATATATATATATATATATATATATATATATATATATATATATATGTTTTGGGCAGTCTTTCTCGTAAACAATTCCTATTAAATGCTAAAGCACAAGTGGCGTCAATGATTTTAAGAGAACATTTTTCTAACTCTGTATTTCCTTTTCTCTTCATAATTCAAACTCTGAAGGAAATGGTAAAAGGCTTCAGAATGTTGATTCATTTTACCGACAGCTGTTTCAACCATTACAAATGGTCATCTTCAGGGTAATACAATACATCAATACCCATGTTTGTATTGATGTATTATATTACCCTGGAGATGAACATACCCAATTCACGGTAGAAATGGAGATGGAAGGAAAGCTACCCTTCCTGGATACACTCATACGCCGGGAGGATAGCAGCGCTAAATTCTCTGTCTATAGAAAACCCACAAACAGAGACGATTTCATACACTACCTCTCACGGCACAGCACGAGAACAAAGACTGGTGTGATAATATCCTACGAGCTATAAGGATATGCAGCGATGAATTTCTGACAGGCGAAATATCATACAAAACCGAGGCCTTTCGTGAACTCATGTACCCCTCAGGTCTTCTACATAAATTAAAAAACAAAGCATTCATGATATCAAGAAAAAGTAACAAAATGACCAAAGAAGGAGATTACCTGGTAGTACCATATTCAAAAGGAGCAGAAGTAATCACTAATTTTCTATCCACCAAGGGCGGGACTAAGAATCAGAGATATAGTGAGTAAGAATGAGAACAAGAACATCAAAAACCAGAACAACATTGATTACAAAATTCCATGCGGAGGATGTCCGGCCGCGTACTACGGAGAGTCATCGCGTGGCATCGAAAAAAGAGTGTACGAACACAAGAGTGATCTACGCCACCACAGAACTTCCAACTCCTTGGTGGTACACGTAGATACACACGGACATCTCCCCAACTGGAATAACGTCGAGGTTCTCCACCAAGGATTGGGAAAGAGATTAAGGAAAAGCATAGAAGCCGCACACATCACGACGAGCCCAGTCACCAATCACCGAGAAGGACATGTTAGCCTGGCGCGACCCGCAGCGAGAAGGACCTTAGCTGCGCTAGCTCGCAAGGGATGGAGAACGATTAGCCAATCAGCGGGCTCCATTCCCAGATGGCCGGCAAGATGAGCCATAACGGGGGTATATAATGTCCACAAAATCTGATAGTCTGTGTAGACAATCAGATACATTAAAACTACTACAATGGCAATATCAGCAGCTACAAACACAAGCACACATTACCGGCACATGGACACCACAAGCAAAACAAACACTACGCGACATCCAAAATCAACTACTAGAAGAAAACAAACAAATATACGACAAACACTGGAACAATGAAATACGAAAGATAATCCTACAATACAATAACACCCAATACTTCTGGACACAAATTAAACGACTAACAGTAACATCTACTACCACCACCCCTTACATCATACACAATAACCACAAGATACACAAGGACAAAGAAAAAGAACACATATTCAGACAACACTGGAGAAAGATATTCAGAATCACACCAGCAGAAAACTCAACATTTGACATGGAACACGAAAGAACAATCACAACACAAGTACAAGAAATACAGGATGACATTACCCCTCTCAATTTAGCTGACATGAGACGACTCGGCCCAGACAACACACTCACAAAACCCTTTACACTAGATAACGTCAAACAGATAATAAAGAACTTCAAAAACAAGACACCTGGACAAACAAAAGTAAACAAAATAACACTAACTAACATCCCGGACTCAACACTACAATTACTCACAGAAATCTTTAATGAAACATTCAGCATGGGATACTTCCCCGACATATTCAAAACAGCTACACTAACATTCATACCCAAACACGGAAAAAACATCACAGACATAAACAACTACAGGCCTATATCACTACTCGAAGTCCCAGGAAAAATACTTGAAAAACTCCTACTACAAAGACTACTCAAACACTTACACAATAACAACCTAACAAACGAAAACCAACATGGATTCACAAGAGGAAGAGGGACACACACAGCCATAGCCACACTATACGAAACAATAGCCATAAGTCAACGACACAACCACGGATGTAACATAGTATCACGAGACATAACAAAAGCATTTGACAAAATATGGCACACAGGACTCAAATACAAAATACACCAAACACACCTCCCAGACATACTAACAAGGACACTCTGCAATTACCTCGACAACAGACAAGCACAAATACGAATACACCAGTATACAGGAAAACCCTTCAACATATACAGTGGAGTCCCCCAAGGAAGTATCCTTTCACCAACACTATTCAACCTCTACACACACGACACCCCCAACCCGACACACGGAGTCACACACGTACAATTTGCAGATGACCTGACACAAATAATCACATACCCAAGTAAAAAAGGCAAAAACATGTTAGCACTAAAAACAAGCAGAACAATAGAAACCATAAACACATATGAACAACAATGGAAAATACAAACAAACACAACAAAATTCCAACTACTAAACATATCAACACAGAAACCAGCAGAAATATGGACAGGAGACACACATATACGCAAACAAAGAAACATAAAAAATACTAGGATTAACACTTGGAAACAGAGGCCTACAAACACATACAAACAACAGAAAAATACAAGCAGAAGAAACATTACAGACACTAAAACGATTCAGAAACCTTGACACCAAACTACTATTAAGACTATACAAAGTACTTGTACGACCTCAACTAGAATACATACCAATAACAACAATCACATTAAAACCAAGTCAACTCCAAAAACTACAATCAATACAAAACCAAGCACTACGATTCGCCACACACTCCATACCCCCATACCTTAACACAGTAGAAGAACTACACATACAACATAAACTCGCACCACTTAACACAAGACTTCATAGACTAGCTTACAGAACATGGAACAGACTTACAATAACAAACCCAGAAATAGTACAAAATAGCGAAGACATAGACATAGAAGACGGACACGATCACAACTGGTGGCCTAGAGTGTCCCCTATCATAAACGGCCCTCCACCCGAACCTAAATACATACTTTAAACACAAATAAACATAAAAATACATCACTATCCTTCATTGTTCTACTAACCATACTAACACAACTAACAATATAACTACTATTATACTAACATTATTACTATTGTTATTAAAAATGATAACACGTGCGAAATAAATCGCACGTGATATCATACAATCAATGAGTATGGTAATAGAAGTCACTACCCTCCCCCAACATTGTAATGCAAAATAGACCATAAAAATCACTAGCCGTCATCCCAATGGGGAAAAAAATCATACTCATTGAAGAATGAAAAAAAAAAAATGCATACATGTAGAAATTAAGACACCCCCACCATAATAACGATAATAAAGAGAAAAAACAAATAATAATATAAAATATACATATATATATACCCCCTTATAATTGTTTTCAAAGCCTATATTAGGTAAAACAAATAGTCGTATACATTTTTAGGGGAAAAAAAATCTACATTAACGTCAAAACTAACAAATTAACAGCCAATAACAATCAAAAAGACAACTCAAGAAGAAGAACAGACGATCCAATCCTGCGGAAGATGGACCAGCCTCCAACCAACTTTAAGAACAACTTGGCATAGCTTCATAGCAAACAAAATATATATATAATTATGTATGACTAAAGCAGCAAGTGGGTCTGCCCCACACCTGTTATAACTCTAACTTCCTTCCATTTCCTCCTTTACCCTTTTACACATACACACCCTCCCCCCTCTCCTCCCTCTTACCTATCCTGTCTGTAAGTAAGTAAGTCTGTGTCAGATTCATCATTACCGAGACACCACCGTAAACTGACGTGCGCAAGCTTGCTCCGTAGAAGATAATATCGACAATAATTTCGTACACCGTTACCCGAGCCAAGGGCATTCTCTCGCTCTCTCGCTCTGACGGTATTTATGCCCTCATAACCCCCCTTTCGACTGCACATTGCCCTTGCTGGTCTTAAAACTTGTGCAGTCGACTGGTGGGGGAGGGAACTCCCTCCTGGGCCTTCCCGCACCTAACGGACCCAGCATAGGTTAACAATCCCCGGCGACCGATATATTCCTAAACTCTGCCAATAGACACGCGGGTACCAGCCGACGCGGCACTTTCCCTTAAACCACCGTTAGGCCACTATCTCACGCGAGAGCATAGACCGTACCCCTGAGACCCCCCTCCCCCTCCAACACAATTCCCCAAATTTTTCCTTCTTTTTCATACACAAACATAACATACACACACAAACTAACACACACACAATCTTAAAAGCCCTTAGCGCCTTGGCGCTATGGGCAGGATAAATATTCGCGAGAGCCGGCCCACGGCCGGTCAACCGAAACGGACCACCATTTGGAAACTCTTGGCCAAACTGGAAATAGCCATCCAAAAGCTATTTACCAATGGCACTCAACATACCGCAATTGCAGAAGACAAGATAATAGAAGAGCTCACGAAGAAAACGACGAAGAATGAATTTGCCAAAGAAGGCCTTGAAATCATTGACCCCCCCGAGTTGAATGCAAAAAGAACCTTAGTCATCAAACAAGTTGATGAGTATATATACCTAGAAGACCCGGAAACAATAAAACAAGAACTAGAACGGCTGAACCCATATCTACGAGTAACCAGTGTTATCAAGATGCCTAACACAAAATCTATCCTGAAGGTTAAACTGGAGAACACAACCATGGTGACAAAGAGCCTAGCCAAAGGCATACTTATATTCAGCCAGTCATTCCCCCCATATACACTGAGCCAGGAACAATACATACACCTCCCACAATGTACACGCTGCTACGAATATGATCATACACTTAAACAATACCCTCAACCAACAACATACACCATCTGTTCAAGCTGCTGCTCCACAGAACATAGGATCAATAACTGCCACAACGCTATTAAGAAATGTATCGCCTGTGGCCTCAACCACCCCACATACGCAGCTAGATGCCAGATCCGCAAAGACCTGATCAAGAAGAAAATTCAAGACAACAAACAGCAGAACACACACACACACTCTAACACTACATATGCAAACATAACAGCAAGCATTCCTACACAATCTTCACCAGCACCCACACCCAACCCCATAAACCTCAAACACCTAACAGTAATCAACACAGCAATCATACACGCTAACATAAATGAAGCAGCTACACCTGGAACATACCAACAGACAATAGACGCATACTACAAAGCCAACGGACTCCCCACAATCATAATCCCACCCTCAGTCATAAAACCCACAGCTGTACTGAACATGATCAACAACACAACACACACTCAACCACAAACAGAAGAAATGGAAACAGAGGAACATAGAAATAAAGGGCCACACACCACATCAGAAAATGAACAACCTACAAAGACAAAGAAAACAGAACAAAACACAGAAACAATACAGATCATTGCACCCAATACAATAGATATGACAAACGAAGAAATACACCAAAACGTACACACACTCCTACAAAACAACGAGGTCAAATACATATACACTAAAGAAATGCCAGAGGAAACTGTAGACACAATGATCAGACAAAAACTGATTGACTTAACCAAAGCCCCCATACAACGACTGACTGAGACCAAATACACAAGGACACAACAAGGTTACTTCGACTTCCATACACACAAACCAACAGACACAGCTCACTGAAGAGTCAACTGCCAATAACTCAAACACACATGGACACAATACACATAATACAACATAACGTACAATACTGGTCATACCACAGAAGAAACCAACTAGCAATCACTACTTAACACAAACACCAGATATAATATTACTCAACTCAATAGGTAAACACACAGTCAAATTATTTAACTACAACACACACACACAAAACACTTACAACGAAGACAACGCAGGAATAGCAATAGCCATAAAACGAAACATAAAATACAAACTAATAGACGACTTTGACGAAGACATGTTAGCCATCGAAATACACTCAAACAAAGGACCCATAATCATAGCCACAACATACCTCCCACCACGAAGACCATACCTACCAACACAAGACATACTAAAAATCACACAGAAACCACAACCAACATACATCATAGGAGACTTTAACGCAAAACATAAAACACTAAATCACACATACAATAATCACGTAGGAAAAAACATACACCAACTCATAACACAGAACCACCTCACCTTCCTCGGTCCAGACTTCCCAACATGCATTACACACAACGGAACAGGCAACCCAGACATGATATTCACCAACCGACACCACCACCTCACCTACAGAATACAGAAGAGGCTGGACGACCGTGTTGTGAACAGCTGCCCAGGATGTAACACTTCACCCCATACCATACAACACATAATGGAAGACTGCATTATACACAATCATGCACGCAAACAACACAACATACACTCTATAAAGGATTTGTGGGAAAACCCAGTTTCGGCTGTGGCCTTCCTTGGGGAGACGGGACTGCTCGGACAGACAGTCTAGGGAACGACAACAACAACAACAACAGAATACACCCAGGCGACATAACCTCATCAGACCACATACCACTACATTTCACACTTTCCACCACAGCAATCACTATTCCCACACCACCTAGACTACTATACAAAGAAGCTGACTGGAAGAAATTTAAAACATTACTAGAAACAACAACAGAAGAATACAATCACACAGAAACACAAATCAACACAAACACACAATTAAAAGACACAAAATACATAGACGACAAAATAGATAACTGGTATAAATTAATACACAACGCAATCACACAGAGTATACCTACAACACACCACAAACAACTACCCACCCCCAAAACATCTAAAACATTAAAACAATTAATATGGAAGGCAAACAACATAAAAAATAAAGCTATAATAGAAAACAACTGGACTCCACACACAACACAAACAATTAAACGATTACAAACACAAATACTAGAGGAACACAAAACAAACTACGAAGAGACATGGAACAAACTCATATCAAACATTAGATTCAACCCCAAAAAACCACAAGACTTCTGGAACACAATTAAAAAACTACAAGGATCACAAACTAACACTTCACCATATATAACATATAATAACGACAAACTACACGACGCCAAAGACAAAGAAAACGCTTTCAGACAGGTATGGCAAAACATTTTCCAAATCACACCAGAAGAAAACACACAATTTGACACAAACCACGAAACCAAAATTCTCACACACATAACACAACATTACCACCAAACACAACCTTACGCAAACATGGACTTAGACAGACTAGACACTGACAACTACATCGAACAACCCATACAACTAGAAGACGTTAAAAACATAATCAAACACACCAAAAACAAAAACAAAGCTCCAGGACAATCAGGCATAACGAAACAAATACTCGCACACCTACCAAACATAACAATACAACTACTCACAGACATATACAACGAAACACTTAGCTTAGGATACTTCCCACAAAAATTCAAAAACTTAATCATCACATTCATACCGAAACAAAATAAAAACACTACACAAATACAAAACTACAGACCCATATCACTCCTAGAAACACCCGGAAAAATATACGAAAGACTAATCACAAACAGACTCATGGCACACTTACACGAACACGACATGCTCAACCCTAACCAACATGGATTCACACCTGGCAAAGGAACACACACAGCACTAGCCATCTTATATGAAACAATCGCAGACACACAAAGACACAAACATGCATGCACCATAATATCACGTGACATATCCAAGGCCTTCGACAAAGTTTGGCACGAAGGCCTTAAATACAAAATACTCCAAACACACCTTCCAGACACCATCACGAAAACACTGTGTAGCTTCCTAGACAACAGAACAGCAAAAATCAAAATAAACCATTACATAGGACCAGCCTTCCCTCTCCATAGCGGAGTTCCACAAGGAAGCGTTCTCTCCCCAACACTGTTTAACCTATACACATCAGACATACCACCACCCTCACACGGAAGCTACACTATACAATACGCAGACGACGTCACACAAATAATCACATACCCTAACACTACAGGAAAACACATGCTTGCCAGAAAGACAGAACATGAAATTAACAAAATCAACACATACGAAAAACAATGGAAACTATCCACAAACACAAACAAATTCCAATTACTAGCCATCTCACCACGCAATCCAGCACCAATAAAAATAAACAACATAATACCATACAATAGACAAGCACATATCCTAGGCCTCACCATCAACTCACAAGGAATAAAACACCACATCAAAAACGGAATACAAACCACAAAAAACACACTTAACAGACTAAGACGCTTCAGAGGACTAAAAACAAAAACACAAATAAAGCTTTACAAAACACTAGCACGACCACAACTTGAATACCCCCCAATAATCACAGTTACCAGTACACACACAGACCTCAAACACATGCAAACCTTACAAAACAAAACAATAAGAAACATACTAAAACATAAACCACCATACCTAGAAACACAAGAACAACTCCACAAAACAGCAAACATAGAAACAATACACTCCAGACTAATTAGACTTAGCAGCAAAGCATGGAACAACATATTAGAACATGACTTAATACCCCCACCTCCTCAATCATCTAACAAAACAAAAGACCACAAAAACTGGCCAAGATTAAAAACTATACTAGGCTAAAATCCAGCCCTTCCGCCTCAGACATGGCCCCTAGCTAATCAAAAAAAAAAAAAAAAAAAAAAAAAAAAAGGAAGGTTACGTATATAAAATGTAACGTCTAACTAATATTAAGATATCACTCAAGGCACATTGCCTCGCTTAAATACACGCATCCACAGGATACGTGTGTAATACTTACACAACACACTAGCATTAGAATTCATATGGCACATTAACCAATATCAAGAAACGTAACCTCCCTTACAAAAAAAAAGAAAAAGAAAAAAAAAACTATAAATATATGTATATGTATACTTCAACCGGGAGCAGGTATGACACAACTTAATCGTAACTACAACTTTAATTAAATGAATACCTAACTATTACTATTACTTAACTAATATTCACGGCACAAAGCCTATAGAGAATCACACCTGCTCCCAACTCTTATAAACTCTTATGAATATTATTATCATTATGTGCACAATGAAGGAAAGACTCATATTAATCACTGAAATAACATCAAATGATAAGAACACTATTCAAACTCTAAGTCAAAACTAAATGTACAACAGAAATGAGTCCCTCCTTCATATCAAATTATATGATTAGCTAGATAGGGAAAATATTTTATTTTAGAATAGATAGGGTGACCATACACATAATTACACCATGCAAGTGGGTCCGCCCCACACTATTACACTTACTCTTCTTTCACTTTCTCAACTTTACCTTCCTCTATCACCCCCTCCCCCCCCTCTTACTCCCCCATTAACTCTCACTTACCTGTCGTTATTCATTATTATTATATTAGTCTGTGTCCGTAGAGAGAGAGAAGATTCGAGTTGCTGACACAGCCGGAGACGGACGTCCGTACGCTTACTCCGCATAACGTGCCAATCAACTCTTTCGACCTACACCGTTACCCGAGCCAAGGGCATTATCTCGCTCTCTCGCTCTGACGGTTCATGCCTCACAACCCCCCTTTCGACTGGACATTGCCCATGCGGTCTTAAAACTTGTCCAGTCGACTGGTGGGGGAGGAACCCCATCTTCTGGTCTCCCGCACCTAGCGGAACCAGCTTAGGGCCTGAAATTTTCGGCGATCGAGCCATAACTGCGCGACCAGTAGACACTCGGGCGCCAGCAGACGCGGCGCTTTCCCTTAACCTCCGTTAAGCCACGTAATCACGCGAGCACAGACCGTACCCCTGAGACCCCCCTCCCCCTCCAACACAATTCCCTTAACTTTTCTTTCTTTTTCTTACACAACCATAACACACACACACAAACTAACACACGCATATTCTTAAAAAGCCCTAGCGCCTCGGCGCTATGGGCCGTATAAATATTCGAGAGAGCCGGCCTACGGCTGGACAATCAAAACGAAGCACCATCTGGAAGCTCTTGTCCAAGCTAGAAATAGCCATTCATAAACTATTCACCAACGGCAACCAACATACGGCAATAGCAGAAGACAGAACCATCGAAGAGCTTACCAAAAAGACCAACAAAAATGAATTTGCTAAGGAAGGACTCGAGATCATTGACCCCCCTGAATTAAACGCAAAAAGAACTCTCGTGATCAAACAAGTTGACGACCACATCCACAATGAAGAAACGGACTCGATTAAGGAAGAAATGGAACGTCTAAACCCACACCTCAAAGTAATGAACATTGTCAAGATCCCCAACACCCGAACAATCATCAAGGCTAAACTTGAGAATACCACAATGGTAAAGAAATGCCTAGAAAAAGGAATACTAATGTTCAGCCAGTCATTCCCCCCATACACACTAAGCCAGGAAACATACATACCCCTCCCACAATGTACACGCTGCTACGCTTATGACCATACACTTAAACACTGTCCACAACCAACTACATACACCATCTGCTCCAGCTGCTGCTCTACCGAACACAGGATCAAGAACTGCCACAACGCTATCAAGAAGTGTATCGCCTGTGGCCTCAACCACCCTACATACGCAGCTAGATGCCAGGTACGAAAAGACCTAATTAAGAAGAAGATCCAAGAAAACAAAGAGCAAAACACACGCACACACTCTAACACTACATATGCAAACATAACAACAAGCATCCCTACACAACCTTCACCAGCACCCACACCCAACCCCATAAACCTCAAACACCTAACAGTAATCAACACTGCCATTATCTACGCTAACATCACAGAAGCAGCAACACCAGGCACTTACCAACACACAATAGATGAAATCTACAAGGCTAACGAACTTCCAACAGTGATCATTCCACCATCAGTTATCAACCCCACAGCAACTCTCAACATGATAAACAACACCAAACACTCCCACACAGCACAAGAAGACATGGAAACAGAAGAATATCGCAACAAAAGGCCACACACCACAGAACACACAACAGAGACAGAACAACCACCCAAAGCCAAGAAAACGGAACAAGAAAACGTACCCATACAGATAATAACACTAGACTCCAATGACATGACAGACGAGACAATACACAAGAACACACACACACTCCTACAATCAGGGAAAATCAAATACATATACACAAAAAACATACCAGAGGAAACAGTAGAATCACTGATAGAACAAAGACTGATAGACCTGACGAAAGTACCCATACAAAGACTACCTGAAGCACGATACAAGAAAACAAAACAAGGATATTACGAAACACGCAAACACAAACCTACAGACACACCACACTGGACTGCCAACTGCCAATAAAACACGCGCACATGAACACTATACACATAATGCAACACAACGTAAAATCCTGGACCACACACAGACAACACGAACTATCCAACTACTACCTAACACAATCGCCTGACATTTTACTGCTCAACTCCACAGGTAGACACACAGTCAAATTACTCAATTACAACACATACACAAAAACACATACAACGAAGACAATGCAGGCATAGCACTTTCCATTAAAAAGAACATAAAACACAAACTTATAGACGACTTTGAAGAAGACACATTAGCAATAGAAATAGACACAAACAGAGGACCCATTATCATAGCCACACTATACATCCCACCACGCAGACCTTACATACCAAAACAAGACATACTAGAAATTACACAAAAACCACTACCAACATATATAATAGGAGACTTCAACGCTAAACACCAAACACTTAACCACACATACAACAATCAAATAGGAAGAAATATCCATCCCCTAATAACACATAACCACCTCACCTTCCTCGGACCAGATTTCCCCACAACCATAACACCCTTTGGCTCAAGCAACCCGGACATGATTTTCACCAACAGACACCACCACCTTACATACAGAATACACCCCGGAGACATAACATCATCAGACCACATACCTCTCAACCTCACACTTTCCACTACAGCCATCACTATCCCCACACAACCCAAACTAGCATACAAACTAGCAGACTGGAAAAAATTCAAAACAATACTAGAAACAACAACAAATGAATACATAACCACAGAAAAACAAAACACAAACAACCAAACAAAAAACACAGATTACATAGACAACAAATTAAACATATGGTACAAACTCATAAACAACACAATTACACAAAGCATACCAACGACACAACATAAACAAATCCCCACACCCAAAACATCCAAAAAACTGAAACAACTACTATGGCAGGCAAACTACATAAAAAACAAAGCCACACTCGAAAACAACTGGACACCACACACAATAAGAACAATCAGACAAATACAAACATTAATACTCGAAGAAAGCAAACAAAGTTACGAAGACACATGGAACAACATTATATCAAATATCAAATTTAATCCCCAAAAACCACAAGAATTCTGGAACAAAATAAAACAACTCTTAGGATCAAACGCCCCCAACACACCATACATAATACACAGTAACGAAAAGATACACGACGACAAAAACAAAGAAACAGCATTCAGACAGGTATGGCAAAACATATTCCAAATCACACCAGAAGAAAACACGCACTTTGACACGAATCACGAAACAAACATACTAACCCACTTAACACAACACCTCCATCAAACACAACCATACACAAACATAGACCTAAACAGACTAAACACAGACAACTACATTACCCAACCCATACAACTCGAAGACGTCACAAACATAATAAAACACACAAAAAACAAAACACCCGGAGAATCTGGAATCACTAAACAAATACTCTCACACACACCAAAAATAACTAAACAATTGCTTACAGACATATTCAACGAAACACTGAGCCGAGGATACTTTCCCCAAAAATTCAAAAACTCAATAATCACTTTCATACCAAAACCAAACAAAAACATAACACAAATACAAAACTACAGACCCATTTCACTACTCGAGACACCAGGAAAAATATACGAAAGAATCATTACAAACAGACTAATGGCACACCTACACGAACACGACCTATTAAACCCACACCAACACGGCTTCACTCCTGGCAAGGGAACACACACCGCACTCGCCACCCTATATGAAACAATTGCAGACACACAAAGACACAAACAAGCATGTATAATTATTTCACGCGACATCTCTAAGGCCTTCGACAAAGTCTGGCACGAAGGCCTTAAACACAAAATACTACAAACACAACTCCCTGACATTATCACGAAAACACTGTGTAGCTTCCTCGACAACAGAACAGCACAAATAAAAATAAACCAACACATAGGACCAGCCTTCCCACTCCACAGTGGAGTTCCACAAGGAAGCGTCATATCCCCAACACTCTTCAACTTATACACAGCAGACACCCCTCCACCATCACACGGAAGCTACACCATACAATACGCAGACGACATAACACAAATCATCACATACCCTAACACCACAGGAAAACAAATGCTTGCCAGGAAAACACAACACGAGATCCACAAAATTAACACATACGAGAAACAATGGAAAAATTTCAACAAACACAAACAAATTCCAACTCCTAGCCATCTCATCACGACAACCACCACCAATCAAGATTAACAACACCATAATACCATACAACAAACAAGCACGCATCCTAGGCCTCACCATAACAACACAAGGAATACAAACACACATTAAAAACAGAATAAGAACAACACAAACCACACTAAACAGACTAAGACGTTTCCGAGGACTCAAGACAAAAACACAAATACAATTATATAAGACACTAGCACGACCACAACTTGAGTACCCACCCATAATTACAGTTACAAGCTCACCCACATACATAAAAAAATGCAAAAACTACAGAACAAAACAATAAGAACAATACTAAAACACAAACCCCCTTACCTAGAAACCACACAACAACTTCACAAAAGAACAAAATTAGAAACAATACACGAAAGACTAATAAGATTGAGCAGCAAAGCCTGGAACACAGTACTTGAACACAACACACTACCACAGCCCCCAATTAGCAACAAAAGAACAAAAGACCACAAAAACTGGCCACGCCTAAAGACCATCTTGGGCTAAGTCCCCTTACCCTTTCCGCCTAGCTAAATGTGAAAAAAAAAAACCGGTTGGATACGTACGTAAGTATTAACGCATTAACAATGATAATTGGCACATTAGCCACACATAAACACACGCATCTATAAGGATACGTGTGTAAAACTTAATAAGTATTAGAAGTCACATGGCACATTAGCCATCTCCAAACGTACGTATCCCTCCTCATAAAATATATCTATATATATATATATATATATATATATATATACGTATTTATATATAATTCAAATGAGAGCAGGTATGACATAACTTGTTACTAATTATAACTTAAATGAAAATGAAACCCAAATAATACTTAAATAACTTTCACGGCACAAGCCCGCACAGAGTCATACCTGCTCCCAACTCTTGTAAATTTTTAAACATGTATTATTATATGCACAATGAAGGAAGGACTTATACTAGAACATAAAAGTAACATCAGAAATAACACCTAGCTATTCAACTTTAAGTCAATACAAAATGAATAACAAGAAATAAGTCCTTCCTTCACATCACAAATATGTTTAGCTAGAAAGGGAAACTTTTGTTTAGAGCATAGATAGGATGACCGCACATATTATTAATATACCATGCAAGTGGGTCCGCCCCACACCTTCACACTTACACTTCTTTCACTTTCTAATCTTTACCTTCACCTCTCACCCCCTCCCCCCCCCTTGCTCCCACACTTCTTACTTACCTATCTCCAATTATTATTATTATTATTAGTCTGTGTCCTGCTATCACCCCCTGGAAAATGGTACACCCCAGGGTGGGGTTCTTAGTCCCACCCTCTTTAACGTCCTGATGGCGGAATTAATAGCAGCCATCCCTCTACCTACAGGATGCCGCCTCCTATCATACGCAGACAATGTCGCGCTGGTGGTAGTAGGCAAAGGGACCAAGGCCAGGAGGACGCAAATGTGCCTCGACCGCATTTCCTCAAAATGCGAAGAGCTTGGCCTCAAGATCTCGCCACCAAAGACTAAAGCCATGTGTTTTGGCACTAGCGTGACGCCGAGGGACAGGCTCCTGCTGCAGGGACATGAGGTAGAGTGGGTCAGCACGCACATGTACCTTGGCGTCTGGCTTGACTCCAGGCTGTCCTTCCTTCCAGACTGAAGTGGCCTACATCTGGGAAAGGGCGCTCAGCCAGATTAACGTATTGAAGTCCTTGGCGACCAGAGAGGGAGGCAGGTGCCAAAAGCGCTGTCCTCCGGACATTCTACGTCAGCGACGCAATTCGACCGGTGATAGACAATGCCAGCAGTGCTCTGGCTGGTCTATCCGCAACACGGTTGGCTGGCTTGGAGGCAGTACAGAACCAGGCGCTGCGCGTCGTAATACTGGGCGCGCCGCGCTGGACTCTGGTCGCCAATATGCAGCAAGAAGCGGGACTGTTGCCTATCAGTGCGAGGATCTCAGGACTGGTGGTAGCCTTCGCCATAAGAGTCATTCAGAGGGAACATGACAGATAGGCAGACAGACATACAAACTGAGTGACAGACTGATACAGTCTGAGGGACAGACAGAAAGACAGACAAACAGGCTGGTAGCCAGGAAAATGGACAGCTAGACACACACACACACGCATACACACGCACACACACGCATACACACGCACACACACGCACACACGCACACACACACACACACATATATGTATATATATATATATATATATATATATATATATATATATATATATATATATATATATATATTGCAAAAATAATCACAATAACGCGTGACGAAAAGATATTGCAGATATTGGTACTCTGAGGATGTCGTAATAGACGAAAACGTTCAGTATTCCGACTTTAATTTCCCTGTGGTTTCTGCAATATATATATATATATATATATATATATATATATATATATATATATATATATATATATATATATACAAACACACACACACTCAAACACGGAGACAGGAAAACAACTAGGTAGACAGGCAGACATACAGACAGACATTGAAAGAGACAGACAGACGGACACTGACAGGCAAACAGATAGACAGAGGAACAGACAGATAGTCAGATAGACATGGACACATAGACACAAAGCCACACAGACCGGCAGACAGATAGACCTACTAATAGACCGAATGGTGGAACAATTGATAGAGTGACAAGCTTAGGTGTCAAACCATTGTATTTAGTAAATTTTGTATTAATAAAGGATAGATAGATGGATGGCTGACTGACCTGACACTCTTTAATAAGGTACACAACCGATCTTCCTTTGACACACATATGGATTGCCTGACTCACAATGACTTGATGCCAGATCACGACAGAAGCACCAAATTCACAACAAGGACACAATCCTTGGCAAACTACAGTCTGTAACAATAGTAACAATATATTGAAAAATTTATAAACTCACAATCACAAACTCGCACTCACAAACTCTTATTCACAGTCTCACACTCAAAGACCCTAAAACTCCGATTCACAGACTCTGCGACTTACTGGCTGGTTTCCTCTCACACCGCTCTCTAAGAGTGGGATTCCTTTTTACAATGACCGACAAAACGATGAAAGGATATTTCACCAGAGTCATCGCATCGTCCTCACTCGGCACTTTGGCAAGGAATTTCTTCACTTCCCTCAACCCTTCACTCGATGGATCTTTTGAGGCTGATGTTGAATTTGGACCATTGTCTGGATCCCTCGAAACAACACTAGAAGGATCAGTGTCCTATTCGTCTGAAAAAACATTCAGCGAATCAATGACAGGGACATTTGATTACTCCATGAACGGCGAGGTCAATAGTTTCATTTCATGGTTCCCGGAACAATTTCTCCATGCGAGCATTGATGGCCTGCTCGATGCCTCCATGATAGCATCTGTGAAAACCATTGTTTTTAGATCCTGGAATTGTGATTTCAATGGATCTAGATCCTGGAATTGTGATTTCAATGGATCTTTAAATGGAATGCTATCAGGCTCCATGACTGGGTCCGCAGAAGGCAAAGTAGCCAGTCATTTCGAAGGTTCCCTCGATGGATCTCTCACAGGGACCTGCAGCGGCCCAGTGACGAATTCCGTGCATGGTTCATTCTCAGCCTCAGTGGAAGGATCGATTTCAGATCCGACCCTTGATTCGCTCAAAGGTTCACTAACTGGGGGTTTGATGTTCCCCGTGAACCCTGATTATAAAGCCTCCATTAATGCCTTCTTATCAGCAACGCCCACAGGATCCGTGAATGCCTCCTTCGGAGCAGCACTCTACTGATGGTCCCGTTTTCTGACCAGCTGATTGGGCCTTATCTTGCAGTCCAAAGTAATAATGATGCAATGGAAAAAAATAAGATACAACAAAAACACTGGGAATGTAAAAACAAAGAAATATATGCGTAAAAAGGAATATATAACAGAGCAACAGATACATGTATGCTCACACAAAGTAGATACAAAATATACTCGTATAGTGATATAAAGGCAAAGAATAACAAATAAACAGAATATGAGTACAATGAGGCTTAACAAGAAGACAAGGAATGAATAGAAAAATAAGTATATGTATATGAACAAATATAATAGACACGAAAAGACCAATGAAAAAGTGACAATGGAAAGTAATAAAAAAGAAAAATGGGAAAAAAATCTTCCCTCAGCTGAATAACAACTTCGTTCTTGACCATAATTAAGACTATGGAGGACGTTACATTATTATTCTATTTTATTTATTTATCTATTTATTTATTTTTATTCCCACTGGATATAGGAAACAGTGGCTTTCACCTGTCAAGACGTTGACTTGAATAAATCTGAATAATGGAAGATAAACAAATCAGTATAAACCAGAGTCAGTCGGTAGAATCCATCTTCCTCCTGGTTTCGACTCCTGTCCTGGAACGTTCCTCGGGCTCTACAATTGGTAATTTCGAAACAAATCCGGATGGAGGCTAGAGATAATATGGCGATGGAGGGTGGAGGAGTGAATACATCAGGGAACGGAGCGAGCCGAAATGGGTGGGAAGGACGCACGATAAAAAAAAAAAAAAAAAAAAAAAATGAAGGAGAGCAAGTATGCTGGAATCAAAATCTGGATGGTTGGTGGGTTTCTGCACGACGAAGTGTACATCAATCCATAGGAATTCGGGGATATTACATCAGCGTGGGTCCATCTCCTATGCCTGTCAAAGCTATCGATCTCTTATCTATCCTGCGCTACTGAACCCTAAGCTGAGGGTTTGGTTCATGTGGCGCCAGGGAGTATACACACACACACACACACACACACACACACACACACACACACACACACACACACACACACGCACACGCACAGACACACACACACACGCACACACACACACACACACACACCTATACAAACTTCTACTCTAGCGGTCCGAGTTCGAATTTCGTACAGAGCTGAAGTCACTTTAACATCGCTGCGCTGCGAGCCGTTATTCAAACTCTCGTAGCCGTAGGCGGGGAGCTGGGTGTGTGTGTGTGTGTGTGTGTAAGGTCAAAGTATTACCCATAGATTGGTGATATAGGATCTCTACGCTCTCATACGGGAGGGTAATATGTGTCGATAACGAATCCAACAAGTGATCCAAGATCATGGTATATCACAAACATCAGAGCAGGGAGACGGCTAGATAGACAGGCTGACAGACCTACAGACAGACAAAAAGACAGACCAACAGACAGAGAGATAGGCAGATAGATAGGAAGGCAGACAGAAAGAAAGCCAAACAGACAGACAAATAGATAGGCAGGCACAGACAGAAACAGACGAACAGACAGGCAGACATAGACTGAATGACTAATTGACAAATAGGCAGGCAGGCAGACACAGAAAGAGAGAGAGAGAGGGGGGGGATAATAATAAAGAGAAGAAGAAGGAAAAGGTGAAGAAGTAGCAAATGAATAAAGAGAATTAGGTGAATTTTTAATGAGCTTACTTTTCATAGTATTGTTATTTTTGAAAACTAAATTGATGTTGAATTGTTTGAGAATATTAGGCAGACCAACCAAGTTTTCAAAAATAACAATACTATAAAAAGTAAGCTCATTAAAAATTCACCTGAAGTAAATGAGGGTTGTGTTTACTCTATCCCATGCCTTAAATGTAATTATTTTTATATCGGCCAAACTGGTAAAGACTGCCAGCTAGGCGACAGTGGTGACGTCACGGCAACGGAGACGAATTATTGGGCGAGAGCGGTAACGTCACGTCGCTTCAGCGCGTCCGACACGACGTCACGGTGCAAATGAATCGAAGTAGTTTTATTCTGGCTAAAGACAGACTATTTTATTCACCTATTTATCACATTCTTTCGATAAATGAAATATTAATGAAAGGCATTTATTCAAAGCTTAACGTGTGACGTCATGTCGCGTTGCTTTCTAAGCTCCTGACAGAACCTCACGAAAATAAGTAGGTGAATGAATAAATAGATAAATGAATAAATAAATAAACAGTATTCAAACGTCTATACAAGTTTAATCATAGGTTACATGAAGATAATCAAACGTCTATAAATGTTTATTGTGACATGACATAAACGATTCCAAATTTTTTATTGCCTTTATGATTGACCTAACGAGAAAGAGAGAGAGACGACGGGAGAATTTCACGACAACGTCGGGAGACTTTGACGACTCCTTTTGGAGACTGAAGACTCCTTCGGGAGATTTTGAAGACTCCTTCGTAATATTTCAAAGTTGAATATCCGTGGAATTTCCGCGAGTCCTAGGTGACATGACATAAACGATTCATTTCTTTTTATTGCCTATATGATTGACCTAACGAGAAAGAGAAAGAGAGATAGAGAGACGACGGGAGAATTTGACGACAACGTCGGGAAACTTTGACGACTCCTTTTGGACACTGAAGACTCCTTCGGGAGATTCTGAAGACTCCTTCGTAAATCCCGTGGAATTTCCACGGGCCCTACTAGTAAATGAATAGATTGATAAATAAAATAGAATGATAATGTAATGTTCTCCATAGCCTTAATTATGGCCAACAACAACAAAAATTATTCAGCTGAGGGAATTTTTTTTTTTTTTCATTTTTCTTTTTTATTATTTTTCAGTATATTTTTCTGTTCGTTGTCACTTTTTCATTGGTCTTTTCGTGGCTATTATGTTTATTCATATAAATATATCTATTTTTCTATTTATTCCTTGTCTTCTTGTTTAGCCTCATCGTACTCATATTCTATTTATTTGTTGTTTTTTGTCTTTTTATTACTATATGTTTTGTATACACTTTCTGTGTGCATATATGTATCTGTTGCTCTGTTATATGTTCATTTTACATATATATTCATTTTTTTTTACATTTCCACTGTTTTTCTTGCATCTTATTTTTTTTTCTTCTCCATATCAACATTATTACTATGGAGTGCAGGATAAGGCCCAATCAGCTGGTCAGAAAACGGGACCATCAGTAGAGGGATGCTCCGAAGGAGGCATTCACTGATCCTGTGGGCGATGCTGACAGTGAGCCATTAATGGAGGCTTTATAATCAGGGTTCACGGGAAACGTCAAACCCCAAGCTAGTGAACCTTTGAGCGAATCAAGTGTCGGATCTGAAATTGATCCTTCCACTGAGCCTGACAATGAACCATGCACGGAGCTGGTCACTGGACCGCTGAAGGTCCCTGTGAGAGATCCATCGAGGGAACCTTCGAAATGACTGGCTGCTTTGCCTTCTGCGGACCCAGACATCGAACCAGACAGCATTCCATTTAAAGATCCACTTAGATCACAATCCCAGGATCTAAAAGCAACGGTTTTCAAAGATGCTATCAAGGAGGCATCCACGAGGCCATCAATGCTCGTATGAAGAAAGTGTCCTGGGAACCATAAAACGAAGCCATTTACCTCTCCGTTGATGGAGTAATCGAGTGTCCCTGTCATTGATTCGCTGAATGCTTTTTCAGACGAATCGGACACTGATTCTTCAAGAGTTGTTTCAAATGATCCAGCAAATGGTCCAAATCGAACATCGGCGTCAAAAGATCCATCCAATGAAGGGTTGATGGAACCGAAGAAAGACCTTGCCACAGTGACGAGTGAGGAAGATTCGAAGAGTCTGGTGAAATATCCTTTCATTATTTTGTCGGTCATTTTAAAAAGGAATCCCACTGTGAGAGAGCCGTGCGAGAGGGAACCAGCCAGTAAGCCGCAGAGTCTGTGAATCTGAGATTTTGGGTCTTTGAGTGTGAGACTGTGAATAAGAGTTTGTGAGTGCGAGTTTGTGATTGTGAGTCTATAAATCTTTCAATGCGTTGTTGCTATTGTTACAGAGTGTAGTTTGCCAAGGATTGTGTCCTTCTTGTCAATTTGGTGCTTCTGTTAGTGTGAGTCAGGCAATCCATATGTGTGTCAGAGGAAGATCGGTTCTGTACCTTATTAAAGAGTGTCAGGTCAGTCAGCCATCCATCTATCTATCCTTTAATTAATTATTAATACAAAATTGACCAAATACAATGGTTTGACACCAAAGCTTGTCACTCTATCAATCGGTCTACCATTCGTCCTATTAGAAGGTCTATCTGTCTTTCTGTCTGTTTCTCGGTCTGTGTAACTTTGTATCTATGTGACCATCAGTTTGTCCTTGTCTATCTGACTTTCTCTATGTCTCTCTCATTGTCTCTCTGTATGTCTGCCTGCCTACCTAGTTGTGTGCGTGTGTTTGTATGTCTGGCTGTCTATTTTCCTGTCTACCAGCCTGTTTGTCTGTCTTTCTGTCTGTCCCTCTGACTGTATCAGTGTCACTCAGTTTGTCTGTCTGTCTGTCTGCCTATCTGTTTGTTTCCATGTCTCCGTGTGTGTGTGTGTGTGTGTGTGTGTGTGTGTGTGTGTGTGTGTGTGTGTATGTGTGTGTGTGTGTGTATGTGTGTGTGCGTGTGTATGTATGTATGTGTGTGTGCGTGTGTTTATGTGTGTCTTTGTGTGCGTGCGCGCGCATGTGCGTATATATATATATATATATATATATATATATATATATATATGTGTGTCTTTGTGTGCGTGCGCGCGCATGTGCGTATATATATATATATATATATATATATATATATGTGTGTGTTTGTGTGTGCGTGTGTGTGTGTGTATTTGCGCGCGTGTGTGTGTGCGTGTGTGCATTTGCGTATGTATTGTGTGTGTGTGTGTGTGTGTGTGTGTGTGTGTGTGTGTGTGTGTGTATGTGTGTGTGTATGTGTGTGTGTGTGTCTATCCATCTGTGTCTATTTGCCTCTGTCTGTCTGTATTTCTTTGTGTTTGTGTGTGCGCGCGCGCACGTGTGTGTGTCTGTCTCTCTGTCTACCTTTGTCTGTCTATCTTACTTTCCTTTTATCTGTTTGTCGCTGTGTGCCTCTGTCTTTATCTCTCTTTTTGAAAATCTCTGTTAGTGTCTATGTCTCTGTACATACATATATAAATTTTTAGTATATAATCCTTATAAACCATTTTTTCTAGAAAAGAAAATGGCTTAAATATTACAACGCCAATATTTTTTGTTTCGTTTGTCATTTGTACTATTATCAATATGCTCATTAACTTGTTTGGATCATTATTGTAGATACCGTGAATAACAATTTTAAAGACCATATAATGTGCAGACTCTATGTTTATCTCTAGTAACTTCTTACACGTTATTTTGCTTGAAGCCCAAGACTCTAATGTGAGCTGAAGAGAGCTGATTGATGATGCAATTATAATGTACATTAGTTGAATGTCCCTCTGATTCTCTTTGACTTGTCACCGGTTTAGACAGAAAAGACACATTCCTCCCCGTTCGTGCTAAGCCTGCTTACCGGAGTAACCATTGGGTTCGTGTATAGCCGTCCCCTTGAAAGACCAATAGGTCACCTGCCGCTGGGACTACCGCCCCACTGAAAAGCATTTGACCTGACCCAGCCACGCTCGTGCGTGCTCCTACTGGACGACGCCTCAGGCACAATTCATTTTCAGAACGAGAGATTATTCGAGCTCTTACGTTTAAACCCTGGCAGGAAAGCTGCATCACAGTAGATACTCGTATTATACAACTCGGAAGAAAGAAAGACGATTGGCATCCGGAATATCAAAAGAAGATTTTTTTTAGAGAAGATTGATGAACTTCATAAAAAGTATTCTGTACACATATAATGGGATGGGTCTATCTTGAATAATGGGCGAGCAGGATGTGGAGTATTTATCAGAAACTACTCTTGTAATGGCAGTTATATTGATGAAACAGTTAGCAGAAGACTTGGTGACAATATATCATCCACACAGGCTGAGTTACATGCCATCCATGAAGGATTAGAACTTGTAAAAACGATGGTTAGAGACATATATGTACTTGTAGATAGTAGAAGCTCTTTGGAAGTTCTTCGAAGTAAACAAAATGATAACCATGTAATAAAGGCATGTAAACAGATTGTTATAGGATTACAAGAAAGGAATTGTCATGTACGACTTATATGGATACCCTCACATCTAGGAATCCACTTGAATGAAATGGCTGACGAATTGGCTAGAAATGCAACGAAACAATCACATGTTACCAGCATAAAGATGAGAAAGAGTGAAATGAGAAAGAGGAGAGATCAATGGGTACAGATAAAACTGAATGAGGTTATTTTACATAGTGAAAGCTTGCAGCATTACCTATATGTATTACAAAATAGTAAAGTGACCTATGGGAAAAAATGATCATATGTAGATACAGTCATAATGAGGATTAGACTAGGGTATAAATATTACTGGCAGATAACTGGAAGGAATGGGGAGAGCTGTCAGATATGTCAGGAGAGAAATACGCACACATTAGAACATTATATTTTAGAATGTGAACTTGTGCGACCTTATAGAAACAACTCTCTAACATCTGTTAAAGAACAGATATGTTGGATTTTGAATAATGATATTGTAAAGAAGATTCTTAAACACTATAAAAATTTTGCACCACGACTGTCATGCTTTTTGAGAAGCAACATACTGTATAAAACATAAACTGTGGTTGAGGGTAAAGAACAGTATACTGCCTACATCCTTTTGATGTAAATTATCAATAAATTGTTCAATTTCAATTCAATTTCAATTGAGACATACAATTTATTTTAAAGGATACGCAAGGGTAAAAAGATTGAGAAACGCTGTTGTAGGCTTCCCCAAGAACATCTCAGGAATGTGTTCTACATTCGGTCCTGTTTATTAAACTCGGCAGAAGGGTCGTTGTGGCGTGACGGTACGATCTTCGCCTTCTACGAAGCAAGCCGTTCGGGCGAGGGTTCGAATCCCAGTAGGAGAGTTTATTTCCAAATGTCAAAATGTCAAAAACATTTGTCGGAAGATTAGCCTGCATAAAGGATTTGATGAAATACAGTACATACCACTTTCCACACGAGTGCCCTCGGCAGAAGGGCGTTGTGGCGTAACGGTACGATCTTCGCCTTCTACGAAGCAAGCCGCTCGGGCGAAGGTTCGAATCCCAGTAGGAGAGTTTATTTCCAAATGTCAAAATGACACAAAAACATTTGTCGGAAGACTAGCCTGCATAAAGGATTTGATGAAATACAGTACATACCACGTTCCACACGAGTGCCCTCGGCAAAAGGGTCGTTGTGGCGTGACGGTACGATCTTCGCCTTCTATGAAGCAAGCCGCTCGGGCGAGGGTTCGAATCCCAGTAGGAGAGTTTATTTCCAAATGTCAAAATGAAACACACACACACACACACACACACACACACATATATATATATATGTATGTGTATATATATATGTATGTGTGTGTGTGTTTTTTTTGTGTCTACCCGTCTATGTCATTCTCTGGCTGTCTGTATTTCTGTGTGTGTGTGTCTGTACGCGCGCGCCCGTGTGTTTGTGTGTCTTACTTTCTGTTTGTCTGTTTGTCGCTGCCTGCCTCTGTCTTTGTCTCTCTCTTTGAATTTCTCTGTTAGTGTCTATGTCTCTGTACATACATATACAAATTTTTAGTATATAATCCTTATAAACCATTTTTTCTAGAAAAGAAAATGGCTTGAATATTACAACACCATTTTTTTTTGTTTCATCTGTCATTCGTGCTATTATCAATATGCTCATAAACCTGTTTGGATCATTATTGTAGATGCCGTGAAGAACAATTTTAAAGATCATGTAATATACAAACTCTATGTTTATCTTTTGTGACTTCTTACAAGTTATTTTGCTCGAAGCCCAAGACTCTAATGTGAGCTGAAGAGAGCTGATTGATGATGCAATTATAATGTACATTAGTTGATTGTCCCTCTGATTCTCTTTGACTTGTCACCGGTTTAGACAGAAAAGACACATTCCTTCCCCGTTCGTGTTGAGCCTGCATACCGGAGTCACCATTGGGTTCGTCTATAGCCGGCCCCTTGAAAGACCAATAGGTCACCTGCCGCTGGGAGTACCACCCCCACTGCAAAACATTTGACCTGACCCAGCCACGCTCGTTCGTGCTCCTACTGGACGACGCCCTTGGCACAATTCATTTTCAGAACGAGAGACTATTCGAGCCCTTCCCACGCATTATGGCCTCAGATCTCCTTCATGTTCATTTTCGGTTGAAGAGGACGTCTTTCAAATTAAAGTATTTCCCGAAGGGCGAATGATCAAATCGCCATTTTTCCACGTAGGCTCTTCTTTACGGATGTCGAGGTAACAGTTATTGCGTATCTTCTAAGCACTGTAACCTCAGTGGCTCTCACCTTCCCGACGGTCCTTCGTGAGCTCGAAATTAGACATTAATTTTGTGAGGGACACGTTATGCATACAAGTATCAATGGGAGATTTATCGCTCTGAGTGTCATCCCTCAGGAGACTGCTGTAATGGCGTCTTGACAGCTGAGGCGGTTCCACAGAGATAAATGAAATAGATGTGGCTGTAGAGAAAGTAAGGAGAAAGCCACTACTTAAAAACATAATAAAATAAGGACATAAGAAAGGAGACTGCAAGAGGTCATATGTATTACAGTAGGCAGTTCCATGTCCATTACCACCTGTCATCCCCATTCATAAAGCACCTCTCAAAAGAAACGGTAGTTTCAGTGCTCACTACGTGGTTGCTAAGTCTATTTTATTCGTTGACCAGTCTATTGGTAAAGCAATTCTTGCCTATTTCCTTCTTAAATATAAAATTGTCCAATCTAAATCCATCACTGCGAGTCCTGCCCGGCTGTCTTGATAAGATGACCTTGTCTTCTTAATGCAGAAGAGAGACTTGACTCACATTTATAGATTCACTGCAGCAGCACCCTTGCCTTAGGAACGTCAATTGCAAGGAATAAAAAGGGAAGGACTTAAGAAGTGCAAGATTGGAAGTAATAAAGCAGAAATATCTCGCATTATGACTATGAACTGGACAGTGGGAACACACACCCTTCCCTCGACAATGTTCAGGTGTGACTGACGCGCTGCACAACTCTGGGTGGTGACAGACAGGGTGTGGACACTCGAGCTGTATTCAACAGTACCAATTGTCTCATGCAACGCTCCACGAGGCTCAGTGTAGACTAGGCTTAAGTTCCTGGGCACGCACGATGCGTTTTAGAGTGTGGATCAACTGAGAGGAAAAGAAGCGATTAACTTGACTACCTGTCGACCTAAGTAAAGGAAGGCTGGTGCTTGCGTGTGCATATCATCATTTCCCTTGGAGTCCAAGTTGTCTCATTTTTATGGCGAGAAAACCAGTTTGGGTGAAATCTCAAGTTGCGGTCAAGATATTAGAAAAAATAAAGAGGAAAATTATGTAAATGTTTATAGGACGAGTTTCATACGAAGACCCTAAGGACATTTGATTCATAATGAATAAATAGATGAATAGATAGATAGGAAAACAAGTAATTTTGTAAAATATGAATGAGGAAATAGATTAAGATAAATGGATAAACAAATATAAAAAAACAAAAATAGATACATAAATGAATATGTACGTGTAAATAAATCATCAGGAAATGAATGAAGATGAATGAATACAATTGGCAAATGAATAGAGAAATACATATATATAAATCTATTAACAAAATGCGTAGATCAACAAACCAATAAAATAAGTTTGTATGATTATATGCCCAGAGTGGAAATCTACAAAAAAAACTTGCAGATATCGATACAATTATACCATATAAATTCCAGATTACCCGTAATCAATTCAACATATTATATTTAAAACAAATTTAAACAAACTGGATAAACTTTCAAGATGAGGTATATTTTATGATATTGGAAACATAAGATTCGATCCAATATTTCAACGCCTTTTGCAGTAATGCATTATTACTGTTATTATTATTATCATCATTACTATAATCATATTATCATAATTATAATTGTATTATTATCATCATTATCACTATTAATATTACTACCATTATTTCTATTATTATTATTATCATTAATATTATCATTATTTCTATTGCTCTTGTCTGGCAATTTTATTCAGCTAAGGGGTAACTAGGGACAAGAACAAAGGTTATGTGGTGAACAATAATCTTTTTTTTGTCGCATACTTAACCCTTAGTTGAGTGAAAACGACTCGCATTAGTTAAAGAGAACAAAAAAAAAGTACATCAATGTGCTAATTGGTGACGGAACACAGATCTGTGATAAAGATATTTAAATTATAATTTGATTGATCAACATTATTGAGGAATGTCTCCTGTTATTTCTCGTATGTTAAAAGCTGCCTATGTGACAAGTCAAAATGTGAATGGTTGTAGGTCAAGGTGAGGAGCCTACGCCAGGAGGCGCTGAGTAGCTGTGGCTGAAATCGTCATCTTTGCCCTATTCTCATGCGCCTCGTGGAATGCTGGGGCCAGTGACAGTCACTGCTGGGAATCGAAGAGGAGTGCGGGATTCGAACCAAAAACTGAGCAAATGCTAGCCCAAGACGCTTCCGATTACGATACCAGCCGTGTGTGTGTGTGTGTGTGTGTGTGTGTGTGTGTGTGTGTGTGTGTGTGTGTGTGTGTGTGCGCGCGTGTGTGTGTGTATGTGTGTGTGTGAATCGATGTGCTTGTATGCATTCAATCCCTTGAGCGTAGTGTATCATCTTTTAAAAGCGCCATCTCATGATTTCATTCAACTTGATTGAACCTACTCCAAGGGTCCGCCACACCTCCTAACTGACCACTTACATCCCATCTAACTACATCGTCTAACAAGCCACTTTGCGTCTTCGCTGCAAGTTTTCTTTTGTCAGTCTAAGTAAGGCTAACACCAGGTGATTTCATTCAGTTGGGAACGGAACCAGAAGGAAATACACAAGTTATTTTGATTCCACTAAAATCGAAATGGCTTCATCAAATGCGAATTACATCGCAATCTTCATTAGCATCAAAATACCCTTCGTCATTGACCCTTTGCACTCATGACCTTATTAGAAGCCTAATTAAGGTCAATTTAACCTTAAATTACTTTTATAAGCTATGTCGGTGCAGACTCGTTCATGTCCAATGCAGGGTGTCGGAGTCCATTTTTCTTTGGCTTGTTAGGTCATGTTTGTTCTTTCTGACCCAGTGACCATTTCTAGAAAATTAGCACTAGATCACCTAGGAGAGAATTATGTTCAATCGACCTTCCGTGGGTCTCGCTCGTAAAAGAAAGAAAAAATGGTTCCAGAAAAATTAAGGAAGGTATAACTGTACAGAAGAATTATATTTTCTAAAAAAAAAAAAATCTTCTTTAGAAATTCTAATTATTTTCAACATCTCCCAAAACATTTCAGCACAGTGACCCAAACCCCTTTTAGACTGGAAGCGTACTGGTCTCATATCCACATAGTTTCGAGTTCGAATCCCGCACTTCTCTCCGACTTCCAGCAATGGCTGCTACCTCCCCCCAACAGTCCAAGTACATATGGCGAAGGTGACGGCTTCGGCCGCAGCTACTCAGCGACTCCTGGCGCAGGGTCCTCACCCCGTTAGCCAGAGTAAAATCCATTAAGTGTGTGATTCAGTTTAACGTCGTGAACTCCCCTCTATCGGGAGGCTAGGACGTTGCCCCTTACAGATGACTCCATTACGTGAAATTTAATGAACCATGCCCTTGGTCCAACACGAAGACAGCAGGGTTCGAACTGCCGTTACCTTGACCTCCGCCGCAAGTAGCGACGCTCTAGACTGCGCGGCCAGCAAGTATCCATGTATAATTCTGTCCAAAGCGTTAGTTAAAGCACCTGGGGGTAAACCCCAATTTCCCGACATTCTGAAGACACAGGGCAAAGGTTTCATATGTCTCCAGTATTCCCTGAATATTTTGTTAAACATTAAGCATACAACCTACACTTGAGTGATTATATGGTGTGTACTTGGTGACTTCTACTGCTGTCCAAGTATATAGGGCAAAGGTGCCAAAACTCGTTACACCTAATTTCGGCTATATCGGGCCTAATGAGACCTACCGACCATTCATCTGATATAACGAACAAGGTCGGTATATGCGGTGCAAAGTTCGGTATGGATGGCGGGCGCATGGAAATTTTAAATATATATGTACGTACAGTGCGTACTTTTGCCTATAACAACCAAGCCTTTCCCTCAAGTAGTTCAATATATCGAGGGTTTACTGCATATATATATATATATATATATATATATATATATATATATATATATATATTGGAAAACAGCAAACACCAGATTCAATTGAAGGGTTTATTTGCCCGACGTTTCGATTCCCGTCCAGGAATCGTCTTCAGGGGGTATAAACGGTTTACAAGAATGTGAACTCCTTATGAATCGCTGAAATGGTAAACCTGGGAAAGGTTCACCCTTGCAGTCAATTGTACAACGCATACAATACAAAAAATAAAATAAAATAAAATAACATACAATAAAAATAATAAAAATACATTACAATGCCAATTACAGTAAAATAAAAATTACAATTTTGAACATAAAACAAACAAAGAAAAAGTGACCATAGGTGACACACAGTAAACAACAACAGGACAACGAGTAAATAGAAGTGCACCAAATGTCCGCACTGAAGAATCAGGAACAAACGACTAAATTAAAAAACAAAAATGCACTACAAAATACAAATAGAAATAAAATGCATGGCTGTGAACAAAAACAAAACAAAAGTGGCAAAAAGACTCTAGCGTGACACAACGTGAATACTTCAGAACATACAATAAGGACCAAATGTCCGGAAAAAAATGTCAGGGGGGGGGGGGGTAAACGGCTAAATTACAGCCAAACAAGTAAAACCAAACAAAATACAAAAAGTAAATGGCAGTGTGACAAAAAACATCAAAACGAAACCCAAAAGAAAAGGCAGAACATAATTCAAAGACGTAAAAGAAAGAAGGTGGACCAAATGTCCGCCGAAGAAGGAAGTGGTGGACAAGCGGAAAAAGGGGGGGCTCAATAACAAATGCCTACATTACAAGCAGACAAATAAAAAGCAAGAAGAATGAACGTAGAAAAAGGGAAGCAAAATAAAAATGTAAAGTCACGGGAAGGGCGGGGCGAGTCGAAGAGGTGCATTGGGAGATCGCTTACGAGAAAGGAAGTCAGCCATAAGCCACCTGGAGGACAACCGGGGATTCTTGGATAACCAGAAACTTTCCGTGTCAGAACTCATGAGACTCATATCCCTGTGCCTTGACTCCACTTATTTCCGCTTCAGGGATCACACCTACCACCAGCGTAAGGGCACACCGATGGGATCGCCTATTTCAGTTGTGGTGGCTGAAGTAGTGATGCAAAGACTGGAAGCTCAACTTCTAAGTGCTGCACCTCCTACTTCGCTAAAAACTGTGGACTAGATACGTTGATGATGTGTTCGCCATTTTGGACAGCAAGGACGTGGAGCCTTTCTTCAGTTACATCAACAGTGTTGAACCGGCCATTCAATTCACAATGGAACTGGAGAAAGATTTCCAACTGCCGTTCCTGGACGTCTGCGTCAAGCGTGAAGGTGACACCCTTGGTACAAGTGTCTACAGAAAGCCCACCCACACTGATAGACTGTTGGACTTTGATAGCTACCATCCAGATTGCCACAAAAGGAGTGTCATCAGGACTTTATGGAACAGAGCTGATAAAGTCTGTTCTTCTGTGGAATCCAAGAAGGCCGAAAGAAAACACCTTTTACAGGTCTTCCGGAACAACGGCTATTCCAGCAGTACCATACGGAAATGGACAAAAGCACGACCCACCGAGACCCCACAACAGAGACCACATATCACGCCTAGAGTCACTATCCCCTACATCAAAGGAGCTTCAGAGGTCACTGCTAGAGGTCTTACGTGACAAAGGAATACAAGTAGCACACAAACCCCGCAACACCTTACACAGAAATCTCACCAAAGTAAAAAGACACCGAAGAACCTACTCAACAGGCCGGTGTAGTTTACCAAATAAGCTGCACGGACTGTGACACGGTTTACGTAGGAGAAACACAAAAGAAAACTGTCCACTAGAGTACAGGAACACCAACGTTGCAGTTAGACGAGAAGATCCGAAATCGGCCCTGTACAAACACACTACAGAACACCAACACATGATTGATTGGGATGGAGCTACAACTCTACATAAAGAAAATAATAAAAAGAAAAGACTTTTCCTCGAAGCATGGGAAACTAAGAGCAACTGCATAAACAGGTGCATGACCTCAACCCTATTTATCTAGGCACGAGGAGTAACACAGGCTAATTCCTCTGTCCTGTTTTCTTTTCTCCGTTGCTTCTTTTCGACCTGTCTTTTGTTCACCAGTTGGCTTTTGGCTGACTTCCTTTCTCGTAAGCGATCTCCCAATGCACCTCTTCGACTCCCCCCACCCTTCCCGTGACTTTACATTTGTAGTTTGCTTCCCTTTTTCTACGTTCATTCTTCTTTGCTTTTATTTGTCTGCTTGTAATGTAGTCATTTGTTATTGAGCCCCCCTTTTTCCGCTTGTCCACCACTTCCTTCTTCGGCGGACATTTGGTCCACCTTCTTTCTTTTACGTCTTTGAATTATGTTCTGCCTTTACTTTTGGGTTTCGTTTTGATGTTTTTTGTCACACTGCCATTTACTCTTTGTATTTTGTTTGGTTTTACTTGTTTGGCTGTAATTTAGCCGTTTACCCCCCCCCCCTGACATTTCGTTCCGGACATTTGGTCCTTATTGTATGTTCTGAAGTATTCACGTTGTGTCACGCTAGAGTCTTTTTGCCACTTTTGTTTTGTTTTTGTTCACAGCCATGCATTTTATTTCTATTTGTATTTTGTAGTGCATTTTTGTTTTTTAATTTAGTCGTTTGTTCCTGATTCTTCAGTGCGGACATTTGGTGCACTTCTATTTACTCGTTGTCCTGTTGTTGTTTACTGTGTGTCACCTATGGTCACTTTTTCTTTGTTTGTTTTATGTTCAAAATTGTAATTTTTATTTTACTGTAATTGGCATTGTAATGTATTTTATTATTTTTATTGTATGTTATTTTATTTTATTTTATTTTTGTATTGTATGCGTTGTACAATTGACTGCAAGGGTGAACCTTTCCCAGGTTTACCATTTCAGCGATTCATAAGGAGTTCACATTCTTGTAACCGTTTATACCCCCTGAAGACGATTCCTGGACGGGAATCGAAACGTCGGGCAAATAAACCCTTCAATTGAATCTGGTGTTTGCTGTTTTCCAATATGGATCCCAGATTCCAAATCTTCTCTTATATATATATATATATATATATATACTGTATACAAAAGAGGCTTTCTTCCGGATAAGAACGTTATTTGGTGGCCTCGGAATAAGTCTATGAATGTCTGCGAGGTGTTGTATTATACGTTTTGTTGCGAAGTCACAAGCTCGTTAGAGAGTAGCCTACTATTGGTTTGTGTATTCATCCGGGCGACTACCAGACGACCTACCCTGTCATAGGAGGAAATGAATACCACCACCGTGTCCCCCTGCGTGTCATGAAAGACCACTAAATGAGGTGGAACGAGAGAACTAGGGATTTTATTAGTTCATGTACTTTTCTCTCATATAAGGTCAGGGAAAAAATATCTTTTGACTTGACCATCCCTTATCAATGGAATGAAAGTCTTTGCTTGTATACAGAAGGTTAACGGCTGGTTTGATGAGCCTGTTCAAAAATGGCGTCATCTTTATTACTCCGCGGGAAACCATTTACTAAGTACAAATCCAGACATACAATGCTCTAGAGTCTAAATAATGATCCTCATTTCCACCGGCCGATTTTGTTCAGCTGAGGGAAAACCCTATACTACCCAAAGGGTCATTTGTGAATTTTTGCCAGTTTTGTACATTTTAAAAGTACTTTTTTTCAACCTTGCAGGAAGGAAAGTTTGCCCAGTCTCAAAATGTCGATCCTCTTCTCTGGTCTTGGCTCGAGCATGACCCACATGGCCGTTGTAAGAGTGTACTTCTGATGTTGGCTGAAGGTCGAGGGAAGTCGGACAAGAGCAGGTTTGCCGTTCTTGCAGCAGGCCAAGTAGTAACGCAGGAGGTCACGATCATCGAGTTCGTCTGCCTCTTCCTTGTAGTAGGGAACTTGTCCTGTGCACAGTTCGTAGAAAATACAGCCGAGGGCCCATACGTTCACTTTGCCTCCACTGTATGGGTGCATCTTCGTGTCGATCACTTCCGGTGCCATATACCAAGGAGTACCACCTCGAACTTTAATGTTTCGTTTATAGACATGGGGCGTTCTTCGGGACATTCCAAAATCGATCAGCTTGACAATCTTGTGGTCTGCGCTGAGAACGATGTTTTCGGTCTTCAGGTCCAGATGAGCAAAGTTCTTTGAGTGCACGTAAGCGACGGCTCGAACGAGTTGCTGGCAGTAGGACGCGACTCTGTCGCCCCAATCGTGGTAAGGCTGCTCCGCGTGTTGGCTGACGGCGCTGTCGAGCGTCCCGCCCTCGCAGTACTCAGTGATTATGATATTCAGTTTGCCTTGTGTCGCCACATCCACAAGACGAACAATGTTCGGGTGAGTCAGCTCTGCGAGGGCTTGGATCTCCCTCAGAGATCCCTTGCCTTTGGTCGGGATCTTGGCGACGCATATGTTTCCCGTCGTCTTCCTGATGACCAATGATGTTATTCCATAACCTCCAGAGCCCAAATCAGATTTAAAAGTGTAATTTTCATTATAATCAATGGTTTTGTTGCTGCAGGTGTGGGCTTTCACTGGAGTTTCGCTCGGGTCAACGACGGGCTTCGAGGTTGCTCTCGAAGTGCCTCTTGACGACTGGCGGCTCTCGAGGCTGCTTCCTTTCCTCTGAGGCAACGATGTATGCTGGCGATTCTTGATCGAAGTCTCTTTAGTAGAAGAAATGTCTTCCGTCTTCCTTGCCTCCTGGTCCTTAGGAGGGATTCTAAGGGACTTGCTGGGGCAATCTTTCTTTTCCTGGAGGTTTCTAGGGGTTAGGCAGCAGCAAAAAACCATTGATCTGATGACCCGGGCGAAGAAATGACGAAGTCTGGCAAGTTCGAATTTCCGGAGTCGTGCCATCATTCTGTTGCGAGTCCTGCCTAGTGCCAGACACCAGTGTCTATCAGGGGTCAAAGAAGCGTTTGTGTCAGCGCCCACAAAAGTTAGACTCAGATAGCCAGCAATTGTCCTCAATCAAGCAATGACATTTGCATTTTTCCATTCAAGAATTTTTCTTTCTTTCCTATTTCTCTTGTGTTACATCTTTTGTTTTCTCATTTCGTTCTTATGATGTACCATGTCGATTAGTTTAACGGTATGTAAGGATGATAATAGATATTTTTGCTGTGATGTGAGAAGATAATCAAATGATTAATGGGACCTAACTACTAACAAACCCGATCAGGACTGAGCCGTCTTATGCATCTATTTTGCCAACCGACGGACAAGCACTCTCTAACCATAGGTAGACATCAGGATTCAAAACGATCAAGGAAACTTATTATCATTGGAATTTCTATTAATAGAAGAACTTGTGTATGTGTAATAGTACGTGTGTGTATTTGTATTTATGTATGTATTGTATGTGTATTTGTATGTGCATGCCAATACGCATGTGTATATACTACACATGTGTACATATATATACATATACATATACATATATATATATATATACCCCATATGCATGCATGTACATGTAAATAATACACACACACACACACACACACACACACACACACACACACACACACACATATATATATATATATATATATATATATATATATATATGTATATATATATATACATACATACAAACACATACATACATGTACACATTCAAACATATATATATATATATATATATATATATATATATGTATGTATATATACACAAAAGGAAACTCAGTCATGCATACCCATATACATTTATACCAACATACATACATACCCATTTACATTCATACATGCATATATACTGTACGTACATACATACATACATATATACGCACATTCATACATTCATATATTATTACATGGCTGCACCTATACCATCAATTTTGTATCCCATGGGTTTGGATTGCGTAATTTCGACTAACGCATTTTCCCGTATCCCCTCGTCGCGGTTTTGCCTGCGGAAGGCAAGCGAATATAACGCATGTATTATACGCAGTTATGGAGCCTACGTGACTGGCAATTCTAGGCGTTAGGGCATTCGTAGTTTTGTTGTTTGTGTGCGAACGTTTTTTTTATTGTGTCTCTTGGGTAAAAAATCCTATGATTATGTGAAAGGGTTAGAAAGTATTTTATCTATTTTATCTATCCATTTATCTATTTATTTATTTTCACGAAGTAACACCTAAATCTTATGTCCCGCATCGGAGTCACCGTTGGCAAATATCCTCCTGATTCGTTTCCATGTGAAAGGTATTATGTGTTTGTTACTACTACATCACTACTAGTTTAACACACTGGTGGCAGATGTGATCTAACTGACGTTTAAAAAAAGTAATGAAGTAATTTGGTGGAACAGGGTTAGCTTACTACCTGTAAATTCATAAAAAACATAAGAATAAAGGGGAATGCAAGAGACCATATGGCCTACACTAGGCAGTTCCATGTCCATTACAACCTGTCATCATTACAACCGATTATATAAGCAATCGGGCGCGAGCTAGAATTCATTGTCTTTCAATGGAACATTGTTATGGATGCGTCGCTACTTGTGGCGGAGGCCGACCTGACGGCGGTTCGACCCTTGCCGTCAGCGAGTTGGACCAGGGGCATGGTTCGCTAAATTCCACGCTACAAAGTTCTCTGTAAGGGGCACCATCCTAGTCTCCTGATAAGAGGGAAGTCCGCAACGTTAAATCGAATCATCAGTACCAAGTTTTTACCAAGCACCTAAACTTGATCAGTTTTCTAAGTTCGGCTCTGATCATCAACCACCATATCAGGATAAATAGATCGATAAAACATGAAATGAGATAGATTAGAACTTAGAAATTGTCGCAATAAAAAAGTTAAATAAAAAAAATAAAAAGAAGATTAATAAAATAAAATAAAAATTACATGACGAGGATGTTACACATTTTTCTTACTTTCCAGGGGCACACTGTTGTCTGCCTGACAAGCGTCTTTGCAGACTACGATGCTTTTACTATTTAGTTCTCTGTGGTTGGCCTTAATGTTCGTTCTTCCTGATGAGGAAGGTTGTTTTGTTTAGCTTATAACAAGAAAAAAAAAATTAGATTTTATGTTGGGTGTATTATTTACCTCTTCATGTTCTATAATGTAAATAATGTTTGTCATTATTATTGTGTTCATTGTAGAAACATGGAACATAAGAGAGAAGGAGTTTGAATGTGTTTGAGAAGAAATGTCTGAGAAGTATGATAGGGGTTACTAGGCTGGATAGTGAGAAATGAGGAGGTGAGGAGGAGAACAGTGGTGGAAAGGGAACTGGGAGATAGGGTTGATGAAAGAGTATTAGGATGGTTTGGACACAAGGAAAGAATGAGTGAAGAAAGATTAATAAAAAAAGTGTGGAAGGCAGAGGTGGAAGGAGTGAATATGAGGGGGATGGATGGGATGAAAGGGGCATTACAAAAGAGAGGAATGTCTGTGGAGGAAGGACGGGAGAGGACAGAAGTTAGGGATGAATGGAGAGGGGTTGTGTATAGATGACGCTGTGATGCATGAGGGGGAGTGGGTGGGGGATGGGGGTGAGGAAGTATGTATTCTCCCCGTCTTCTCCTTTTCTGCATGAAGGGACGGAGAGGGGGGTCGGCGAATTTATGAAGCGGCCTTGCTGTGGATGTGCTGTGTCTTGCGACACTGCTTCTGACCCAGGGCAGTGGGCAAGGTGCAGGGATGACCCGTCATCCAGGAGGTGCTAAGATAAGAGGGAGGGTGGAGGGTGGAAGGGAGTGGAATATAAAGGAAATGGAATAGGTGGGAGTGGTTTTTATGCCTTTTTCTTTTTGGCTACCCCCGTGTAGGGGGAAAAAGCCTTTGGTATAGGTATGTATGTTATTGTAGAACATTTTGTAGACAAAGGCTTAACTTGGTTAAATCCATCCTGGTATGATATTTTCTTATAGAAAAAGTTCAGATGTTTGTTGTGAATTGTTATGCCCATCCATGTAAGTGTTTGTTTGCACGCCACGTGGCACATGGATACGACCGAATCGAAGTAGAAGGGAAGAATGGAGAATAAGAAGGAACCGTCTATCTTCTTCCACAAAAGAGACAAAGCGTTTATGGCAAGATCAACCCTTTCAGAGTCACCAATGTATTAGTCTTGAGACAATGTATGACCTTTCGGCTGACGGCAGATGATTTCATTTCCCTCAGATGAAGCTTCAGGAGCAAATGGTAATGTGTATGGGGGTCTTCAGAAAAACGTCCTGTGTGTACTTATCCATCCTCCTATTTTTCGTGAACGAACATATGCTTTTCGGTAAAGACTGTGTATATAGTTAGTAAAATATCACCATGCCAAACCTCGTTACACCGAATTCCGGCTATATCGGCCCTATTGAGACCTATCGGTCGGTATATGCGGTGCAAGGTTCGGTATGGATGGCCTATGACAACCAAGCCTTTCCCTCAACTAGTTCAATATATTGAGGGTTTACTGTACTATATGAAAGAGGCTTTCTTCTGGATAAGACTGTGTAATTTGGTGGCCTCGGAGTGAGAGAATATTTGAATGTCTGCGAGTAGGTGCTGTATTAAACTTTTTTTTTGCGGAGTCACAAGCTCGTTAGAAAGTTCTGTTGGTTTGTGTATTCATCCGGGCGACTACCAGACGACCTACCCTGTCATAGGGGGACAAGAATAATGGCACCGTGTCCCCTGCGAGTCATGAAAGACGACTAAAATGGGGTGGAACGAGAGAACTAGGAATTACATCTCTTCATGTACTTTTCTCTCATATAAGGTCAGGGCAAAATATCTTTTTAATTGGCCATCTCTTATTAAGGGAATGAAAGTCTTTGCTTGTATACAGAAGGTTAACGGCTGGTTTGGTGAGTCTGTTCGAAACTGGCGTCGTCTTTATTACTCCGCGGGAAACCATTTGCTAAGTACAAATCCAGACATACAATGCTCTAGAGTCTAGATAATGATCCCGATTTCCACCGGCCGATTTTATTCAGCTGAGGGAAAACCCTATACTACCCAAAGGGTCATTTTTTAATTCTTGCCAGTTTAATACATTTTAAAAGTACTTTTCTCAACCTTGCAGGAAGGAAAGTTTGCCCAGTCTCAAAATGTCGATCCTCTTCTCTGGTCTTGGCTCGAGCGTGACCCACATGGCCGTTGTAAGAGTGCACTTCTGATGTTGGCTGAAGGTCGAGGGAAGTCGGACAAGAGCAGGTTTGCCGTTCTTGCAGCAGGCCAAGTAGTAACGCAGGAGGTCACGATCATCGAGTTCGTCTGCCTCTTCCTTGTAGTAGGGAACTTGTCCTGTGCACAGTTCGTAGAAAACACAGCCGAGGGCCCATACGTCCACTTTGCCTCCACTGTATGGGTGCATCTTCGTGTCAATCACTTCTGGTGCCATATACCAAGGAGTACCACCTCGAACTTTCGTGTTTCGTTTATAGACATGGGGCGTTCTTCGGGACATTCCAAAATCGATCAGCTTGACAATCTTGTGGTCTGCGCTGAGAACGATGTTTTCAGTCTTCAGGTCCAGATGAGCAAAGTTCTTCGAGTGCACATATGCCACGGCCCGAACGAGTTGCTCACAGTAAGACGTGACTCTATCGCCCCAATCTTGGTAAGGCTGCTCCGCGTGTTTGATGACAGCGCTGTCGAGCGTCCCGCCCTCGCAGTACTCAGTGATTATGATGTTCACTTTGCCTTGTGTCGCCACATCCACAAGACGAACAACATTTGGGTGTTTCAGCTCTGCGAGGGCTTGGATCTCCCTCAGAGATCCCTTGCCTTTGGTCGGGATCTTGGCGACGCATATGTTTCCCGTCGTCTTCCTGATGACCAATGATGTGATTGCATAACCTCCAGAGCCCAGATCAGATTTAAAAGTGTAATTGTCATTATAATCAATGGTTTTGTTGCTGCAGGTGTGGGCGTTTACTGGAGTTTCGGTCGGGTCAACGACGGGCTTCAAGGTTGCTCTGGAAGAGCCGCTTGACGACTGGAGGCGCTCGAGGCTGCTTCCTTTCTTCTGAGGCAACGATGTGGGCTGGCGACTCTTGATCGAAGCCTCTTTAGTCGATGTAATATCCTCCATCTTCCTTGCATCCTGTTGCTTGGGAGGGATTCCTGAGGACTTGCTTGGGCTCTTCTCCTTTTCCTGGAGGGTCAGGCAGCAGCAGCAACAGACCATTGATCTGATGATGCCGGCGAAGAATGGACGAAGTCGGGCAAGTCTGAATTTCCGATCTCGTGCCATTATCCTCTTGCGTGTCTATTGCCTGACACCTGTCTCTATCAGGGGTCGAAGAAGCGTTTGTGTCAGCGCCCACAAAAGTTAGACTCAGATAGCCAGCAAATGTTCTTAATCAAGCAATGACATTTGCATTTTTCCATTCATGAATTTTCCTTTCTTTCCTATTTCTCTTGTGATACATCTTTTGTTTTCTCATTTAGTTCTTATGATGTACCATGTCGATTACTTTAGTGGTATGAAAGGATGCTAATAAATATTTTTGCTGTGATTTGAGAACATAATCAAATGATTAATGGGACCTAACTTCTAACATACCCGATCAGGACCGAGCTGTCTCATACATCTATTTGACAACCGATGGACAAGCACTCTCTAACCATAGGTAGACTTCAGGATCCAAATGCATCAAGGAAACTTTTTCTCCTAGGCAGTTATTTTCATCAATACAAGAACTTGTGTATGTGTCGGAGTACGTGTGTGTATTTGTGTTTATGTATGTATTTTATGTATACATAATCACTTATGTATTTGTATGTGCATGTCAATGCGTATGTGTATATATGTATGTGTATGTGTATGTATGCCCCGTATGCATGCATGCATACATAGATAATACATATAAATAGATATACATACATACAAACATATATGCATACATACATGCATACATATACGTATAAATGCAAACATATATATATATATATATATATATATATATATACATATATATATATACATATATATATACATACATATATATATATATATATATACATACATATATATATATATATATATATATATATATATGCATACATATACCCACATACACATTTACACTCATATATGCATATATACGTACATACATAAATACATCCATATATACGCACATACATACATTCATGTATTACTCCATGGTTGCACCTATACCATGATTTTTGTATCCCATAGGCGTGGATTTCGTAATCTCGCCTGACGCATTTTCCCGTATCCCCTCGCCGCGCTTTTGCCTGCGGGAGGCAAGCGTATATAACACATGTATCATACGCAGTTATATAGCCTACGTGACTGGCAATTCTAGGCATTAAAGCATTCCTATTTTTGTTGTTTGTGTACGAGCGTTTTTTCATTGTGTCCATTGTGTAAAAACTCATGTGATTATATAAAAGGGTTAGAAAGTAGTCTACCTTAATTTTTCTCTTACGAAGTAGCACCTACCTATAGGAAAGACGAATAGCGGTGACTTAAATAATTTTGCATTGTGATTATTTACATCTTATGTCCTCCATCGGAATCACCGTTGGTAAATATCCTACTAATTCGTTTCCATGTGAAAGGTATTATGTGTGTGTTACTTTTATGTTTTGTGGCAGATGTGATCTAAGCGACGTTTTTTTTTTAAGTAATGAAAAGGTTTGGTGGAATAGGGCTAACTTACGACCTGTAAACTCATAAGAACATAAGAATGAAGGGGAGTTCTAGAGACCATAAAGCCTACACTAGGCAGTTCTATGTCCATTACCACCTGTCATCCCCATCCATAAAGAAAGTACATGCCTTTGACTTGGCTACCCCCCTTATAAGGGGGAAAAAGTTCTTGGTATGTAGATAGATAGACTTATCAAAGAACGGTAATCTTTTCAAAGAATTAGTGGAAGATAGATGTATAAGAATCTTTATAGTAATATACGAAATATTCCCAGAAAGTTGTACTGAGTTGTCAAATTTCAAAAGATGCTCTTCGGGTAACATTAAATTCAGGTGTTATTTTGCTACAATCTAATTGTGGATAAAAATGGCTAATAATCCATTTACATTGGTATATGTTCTACAAATCTTACCTAATCTTTCTTTAGTAAATGTTATAAATTTATGCTGCTTCAATTATCCCGGTCAATGATATTTCCGGACTCAGTAATCTTTTTACCTAATGTTGACGTGCCAACATGCATACATAAACACATATATAAATACATACATACATACATACATACATACATACATACATGAATATACATTCATACGTGCATACATTTCTACACACATACAAATTTGTTGTTTGATAGCCCACTATCCTGAAAGGTACATCTCATTGTAAGAAATATCTCTCTCTCTCTCTCTCTCTCTTTCTCTCTCTCTCACAAAAAGTCACGAGATCCCATTTTATTTTTATCGAAGTTTCACTGTCAAGTGAATAAGATTGTTTGGCGTTTTGCACAGCAGTATCCGTATACACTGTCCCACTTACAGTGCCAGATGGTGTGTGTATATACTGTACATGTATATGTATATATATATACATATATGTGTGTGTGTATATACACACACACACACACACACACACACACACACACACACACACACACACACACACATATATATATATATATATATATATATATATATATATATATATATATATATATATATATATGCTGCTTCAATGCTCGCTCGCTTTCTTTCTCTCAAAAAAAAAAAAAATGTCACGAGATCCCATTTTATTTTTATCGAAGTTTGACTGTCAAGTGAATAAGATAGTTTGGCATTTTGCACAGCAGTATCCGTATACACTGTCCCACTTACAGAGCCAGATGGTGTATATATATATATGTATGTATATACATATATATATACTGTATATGTATATACATATATATATATACTGTATATGTATATATATGTATATATATATATATGTGTGTGTGTGTGTATATACATATATATATATATATATATATATATATATATGTGTGTGTGTGTGTGTGTGTGTGTGTGTGTGTGTGTGTGTGTGTGTGTGTGTGTGTGTACGTACGTACGAAAAAAGCTGGAGTTCAGGAACCATGATAGAAAAAGTAAAACGCACCTTACCCAGGAACAGGTAATTATGAGGTACACTTGGCGAGGTCATCTCGCGGGCTGCTCTCATTCTCCCGTCACAGTTGCCCAAGTGACCAAATGTCTGGGATTTTTTTCCTGGCGTGGGTGTGGATGAAAAGTCCTCTCTCCCGCTACTGGTCATAACCTCTCCTAGGTTCTCGTCTTCTGTAAGGTGTCTGTTCCACTCATCATTTCCCTTGCCGCTCTGAAAATGGGGCATCTCTTTATGCTGTTTTCGTCACAAGCCCATGCTTTCAAAAATAGCCGGCTACTCTTGTTGCTGTTTTTGTACGAAACATCCGTGCCCTGCCAATCAAAATCAGGTTGATATTCGTCACAGTGTTTGAATATCGCCGAACCCGGGTTCCTCGTGTTCACTGCTCTACGGAGTGCTTGCAGTCTCGTGGCCAGCTTTTCCCCCATCTCTCCAACGTAATGCGCGTTACAGTCCATACACTTCACCTCATAGACCGCACTTGCTTGGCCCTCCTTGCACTCCCGATCTCTGACCTTCGTGAGAGCACCGTGCAAGGCGTTGCTTGGTTTATGTGCCACATTGATTGACCCCATGCCTCCGAAGCAGTCTTGCCGTAATCTCAGAAGCTCCCTTCACGTAAGGGATTGTCACCCCTCACGTTGTTGCCTGTGGCGTCGCGCTTCGGTCGCTTTCCCTTTGTTGTGCCGTCCACTTCTTCACCACTTGGATTGGGTAACCATTGGCCAGGAAAACCTTTCTCAGCCAGTTCTTCTTTTCTTTTACTGAGTGAGCAGTTGAACATATTCTCTTCGCCCTGCTCTACAACTTCTTCACCTTTTGTGACATGCTGGGTGGTTGCTCTCGCAATCCAACAAACGGTCGATGTGCGTAGACTTCCTGTAAACACTTGTGGATAAGGAGTTTCCGTTGCTCGCCATCAGTACATCCAGTAACTGGAATTTACCTTTCACCTCATTCTCCATCTCAAATTGTATAGCCTTCTTCTTAGAACTGAGCTGCGCGAGGAAATCGTCAAACTCTTCCGCCTAGGAAAGGTTTTGACCAAGAGAGGGAGAGGGGACTTTTCATCCACACCCACGCCAGAAAAAAAGATCCTAGACATTTGGTCACTTGGGCAACCGCGACGGGAGAATGAGAGCAGCCCGCGAGGTGACCACGCTAAGTGTACCACATGTATTGCTTTTTTGTATATAAAGGAGGATTAACTGCCTCTCCATTGTAACTCCTGACGATGAACCCCGGAGTACTAGGTGTATTATATATATATTTATTTATATACATATACGAATACATATCCATGCATTTGTATATGCATACATGCTCACTATACACACACATTCATACTTTCATACATAAATCTATTTACATATATATATATATATATATTTATATATATATATATGTATATATATATATATATATCATATATATGTATATATATACATACATATAGATACATATACGTACATACATTCATACATACATACATACATACATACATACATACATACATATACATACACACATGCATACATAATTTGCGTGCGAAAGCAAATTAAGTTCATTATTCTGGTTCTGGGATTTACAATGACATAAACGAGAAAACCTCTAGTTTGATGGACGAGGCCACTTCTGCTTGCACTGTGGCGAGGTGCCAGCTGCAAGCAGAGTGCCAGCTGCCGGGAGCAAATACGCCAATTGAGGACAGCTGTCCTCATTCTTGCGCAGTTTCGGCCTCGTCAGGTTCCATGTAACACAAATTGCATATCACATGATTACGCAAGATAAGTTGCATAATCATGATACGCTGGTAGGCCCACTGACCGTGGAGAACCGAACGGGAGTGAAGCTTGGGCCTTAAAATTTCTGGAGATTGTAATACACACACATACACACAAACACACACACACACACACACACACACACACACACACACACACACACACACACACACACACACACACACACACACACAAAGGATTACAAAGGCGGAGCATGCCGACAGGAGACCTTTTGATCCATATCTAGGTCGGATGCAAAAAAAAAAAAAAAATCATATTAATGATAAAATAATAAATAAAAACTATAATAATGTAAATATCAAATAAAATACATAAATGAATGCATAGGTATAGTTAAAATAATAAACAAACAGGTAAATAGTAAATAATAAATTGACATATAACTAATGATAAATGAAAATCAGACAGACAAATGATAACAAAACAAAAACAAATAATATAACATAAATTATAATCATTACAGCATCTTACTTAGGTATTTATCTAAATGATTCTTAAAGCTTCGAACTGAACTACATTGCACTACCTGTGCAGGAAGTTTATTCCATTCATTAACTACACGGTTGGCAAAGTTGTTTCTACCTACTTCCAAATTGAATCTATTTCCGGACAGTTTGAGACCATTGTTTCTTGTCTGATTCTCATTCAATGTGAACATTTGGTCACTTTTGATGTTGTCAATTCCCTTCAAAATCTTAAAGACCTGTATCAAGTCACCTCTGAGTCTACGCCTTTTTAGGGAAAACAGATTCATGTGCTTTAGTCGATTTTCGTATGATTTATTTTTGATATTTGGGATCAGTTTTGTGGCTCGCCGTTGTACTTTTTCCAGTCTGTCAATATCTTTAATGAGATTCGGTGACCATACGGAAACAGCATATTCTAAATGTGGACGAACTAACGATTTATATAGCTTGTTAATGAGTGATGGACTTTTGAAATCAAAAGATCGCGCAATCAGTCCCAGAATCTTATTTGCTTTCTCAGAGGCTGAAATACATTGCTTGGATGATTTGAGGTCGTTACTGATAATTACGCCGAGATCTTTTTCACTATCCACTTTTGTTAACGAATTTCCAAATAACTTGTAATCGTACTTACTGTTATTTTTACCTTTGTGCATTACCTTGCATTTACTTGTGTTAAATTTCATTAGCCACTTTTCAGACCATTGCTGTAATTGATCTAAATCTTCTTGAATATCTAATTGGTTTGAGTGATCATTTGCCACTCCGCACAGTTTTGTATCATCAGCAAATTTGGAAACAGTAGATTTTAGTCCATGGTCTATATCATTTATATATACTATGAATAGAAGTGGCCCAAGAACGGAACCCTGAGGAACTCCACTTGCAACACTTTTCCATCCAGAAGTTTTTCCATTTAAAACAACTCTCTGTTTTCGATCATTCAACCAATTACTAGTCCAACCTAATAGGCTACCACTTATTCCATGCAAAGCTAATTTAGTAAGTAGTCTTTCGTGTGGGACGGTATCAAAAGCTTTTGCAAAGTCTAGGTATATTAAATCTATATTGTTTCTTTTGTCATAATTCGAGATAACTGTGTTGTAGAATTCGAGTAAGTTAGTCACGCAAGAACGTTTCCGTCTGAAACCATGCTGGCTATCATTTATCAAACGGTTACTTTCTAAATGATGTTCGATAGCATCTCTGATAACAGTTTCCATTATTTTTCCTACGATTGAAGTCAAACTTATAGGCCTATAGTTATTTGGTTTCTTTTTGTCACCTTTTTTGAATATGGGAGTAACGTTAGCTAGCTTCCATTCTCTTGGGACATCTCCGGATATGATGGATTTCTTGAAAATAATTTCTAATGGAACAACAATCTCATTTTTCATTTCCTTTAAGATTCTTGGATGCCAACCGTCAGGCCCTGGTGTTTTATTAACTTTGAGTTTGTCTATACACCTTTTAATTTTTTCTTTTGTTATATTTACCGTTTTGTTATATTTAACTATTCACTTATCTATTTACCTAATTATCTTCTTATGGCTTAACGGGCTACTCGTTTTCCTATTTCGCACCAACCTTTGATTTTCTTCATCAAACAAGAGAACCACCGATTCTTTCTGATTCCCTTGAGAAGCTTTAACCAGCGCTTTATGAGACACTGTCTCGGGCTGCCCTTGGAGTGATGGAGCATTCCTTGTCGTATTCTGTGCCCTCTACTTGCCCCGGGCTTACGTACTGGGACGTTCCGCAGATAGTATGGAACGCCCTCGTAGTACTTTTCCATATTGAAGGGCTTATTCTTGTTTGCCGTCTGGCAGAAACAAGAATTTGGGCACTCGCAGCGAGGTTCTTGATCCTCGGCGCTCGCTGCTTTCTGGGCCACTTCTAGGTTTTGCTGAGGCTCGGGGAGGTAATAGTAATTATACAAATATTGTTCCCCGAGCCTATGCGAAATTCGCTCGTATAGTTCCTCTATATCGAGCTGATTTTTTTGGAGCTTTGAGCAGGAACATGGGATGGAGCATGTTCTTGCCTGCTCCTCTAGAGGTCGTGGAGCCTTCTGCAGACCTCTCATGGCGCTTCGTCTCATGGTTTTCGTTTATCCTTTCTGGCTTCCATGGCTTTGCCCTCAGATAGAACTTCTTCAAAAGTATTGATGGGCTTTTGGGCTCTTTCTTGGGCTTCCTTAGTGTGTTTTTGGACGGGCATTGGGTTTCCCCTTTGGTTTCTTTTTTCGAAAGGGTTCTCAATAGCCCCTTTATCGAAGGTCTCCTTTGGCTCGTCGAAAGAACCTTCGTCCATGAAGATGCCAGCGAAGGTCACCTTCTCTTTGGTCTCGGGCGCTGTGGGCTGCTTCTCTTCGCTGGGGTCTGGAGTAGGACTCGATCCACACCCCTTGAAACTGCGAACCAAGTCCTAACATGGTCGCACTGCTGAGGCCATCCTCTTCTTGGCCTTCCTGAGGTTGACGATGTTCGATCCGAGGATCATTTCCAACCAACCGACGATCTTCTTCTGTCTTCGAAATAGCTTTTGTGAATACGCTTGCGTGTTGAATACATCAGTTTATTGATTTGTCAATCGGTGGGCACATAAAACACATACATTCACATGAACATTTATGCTCATTCCTACACATATGAAATATATGTATACATATAACAGAGTATATATATGTATATATATATACATATATATATATATATATATATATATATATATATATATATATATATATATATATATATATATATATATATATATATACACGAGGAATAATGGAAGAATTTTACTGCCTTAACGTTTTGACCCTTAGGGTCTTGATCACAAAGCATAACACAAAAGTACAAAATGGACATTTTATACACAGGCATGTCACCTCACAGGATGCAATTATTTATATCTTTTCTTATTTATTTCCTTAGCTTTCTTTTTTAATTTAAGTAGGAGACCTTTGGGATATCTTAATTTGCTGAAAGTTTTTGTGATGTGATCTAGTTCGTCTTCTAAAAATTCTTCACTACAGATGCGAGAATCCCTGAGGAAGAAGCCAATTATTATACCTGTTTTAGTCCTAATATTGTGTCCTGAATGAAAATGTATAGAATCTTCTTTATTAGTGGGTTTGCGGTATACCGAAAACTTTACATGGCTGTTTGTTCTGTGTATGACAGTGTCTAAAAATGGTAACTTTCTGTTGTTCTCCTTCTGCCGTAAATTGTATGTTACTATTGTTGTTTAATATTTTTAATTTATTGTTAATATTAGTTTCCTTTGGTGCAATAACAACAATGTCATCAACATACCCTAACCATACGTATATATATATATATATATATATATATATATATATATATATATATTTATATATACAGTATATATATATATATATGTGTATATATATATATATATATATATATATATATATATATATATCACGTAGAAACCACTGTTGGACTAGAAAAGACTGGAAACGGGGAATCTATATATTTCGATTGCAAACTGCAATCCTCTTCAGTATATACAATTAAGAGAGAGCGTGCTGCTTAAGTAGCACCCTTAACAAAAGAAAGGGGAACATGGGAAGAGGTCTCTACCCTTGACTCACTCCGTATGTGAGGTCAGGAGGCAAATGAGTTTTTAATAGGTTGGTGATGAAGAGTCCGGATATTATATCCGGGGACCATTGCCCCTTTGAAATATTCATGTTGGGCTGATATTCAATGATAGTAGATTCTACCATTTTTCGCCTGAACTCACATCTGGATTTACAAATAAGCTCAGCTTTGTCCCAATCTAAACAATGTTTAAATTGCTTAACATGTTGGAACACAGCTGAGCTCTCTTGTCCATATTTAATGGAACGTTTATGTTCAATCATCCTAGTATTCAAATCCCTTCCAGTCTGTCCGATGTAAACTAAGTCACAACCTTTACATGGAATCGAATATACCCCTTAGCTCTGCTCTTCTTTTAACCTTTGGTGGACATTTACCACCTTTTTATTAATGGTGTTAGGGTAATAATTAATCAAATTTAATTTGTCTTTGGGAAGAAACTTGGTCGAGGGAATGAATGATTCAGAAAAGGGAACGATTAAAGAGCTCTTGCCCAATGAAATTGGGGTGGTGTTGAAAAAATTGGATCTCGCTCGGCTGAGGGCTTTGACCAAGAACCAATCCGGGTAAGCTAAATTACTAAGTTGAGATTTTATCATGTTTAATTCTCCTTCAAGAAACTGGGGGCTGCAAATTCTAAGAGCTCGAAGGAATAATCCTGAAGCGACGCTACTTTTTACTTTGTCTGGGTGACTGCTGAAAAAATGAAGACAACTACCAGAATGGGTTTCTTTTCTATAGACGGTAAAAGCAAGCTTGTCTCCGTCACGAACAATGAGAACATCTAAAAAGGGTAGCTTACCTTGTTCTTCCCATTCAACTTTAAACATAATGTTGGAGGCTAACGAATTTAAATTAGCAAAGAAGTTATCGAATGAGCCCCAATTTTCATCCCAAAGAATGAAAATGTCATCTACGTATCTAAACCAAACCATGTCTGCGGGTTTAATGGTAGGCAGAAGAACAGACTCAAAGTATTCCATGTACAGATTGGCCAATACAGGAGAGAGATTTGAACCCATGCTACAAGTAAATTTTTGTCTGAAAAAAGAATTCTGAAAGGAAAAAACATTTGATGTGACACACAGGCGAATAAGCGCAATGATTTTTGTAACGGGGAGTGGGAATTTATCCTGAAATGGTTGTAGCTTGGTTTTCAGGAAGGATAGAACGTCATCAATACAGACATGTGTGAAAAGAGAAATTGCATGCAGGCTAAGCAGTTTTCTACTAGAAAATTTCACTTTTTTTAATTTTGTGATGAAATCCTCTGAGTGTTTTAAATGAGAATCGGAGAAAGTACCAACAAACGGGGATAAAAGGTTTGCTAACCATTTAGAAAGCTTGCTGGTACAAGATCCCCGGTTGGAGATAATAGGTCTGAGAGGAATATCAGTTTTATGCAATTTTGGAAGGCCATAGAAATAAGGCAACTTGGGATTAACCACTTTGAGTTTCAATACTTCTTCGTCTTTGGTGATGTTACGAACTTCTTTGTTGAAAGTGGCAGACATGTTTTTAAGTGGATTTTTACTAAGTTGCTCATATGTATCCGTGTCATTTAGAAGGGCCATGGCTTTATCTACGTAACTGTCATGGTCAAGAATAACTATTTTACTACCCTTGTCTGCCTTCGTAATAATAATGTTATCCATGCTCCTGATTGCTTCCAAACTATTTTGATACCTAATGGGAAGTCCATTTCTTTTATCAAAACAATCTGCAATGCCTTGCAAAAGAGCCCCTTTTAAACATAATAATTTTTTGACATAGTTGTTATTAGCTAGGAACTTATCAAAACCTACGACAAAGTCCATAGCATGATGCTTCTCTGGTTTGAGGGCAAAATTCAAACCAAGGCCTAAGACTTCTAGTTGTGATTTTGTGAAAACAACACTCAAAAGATTAACAACATTGTCTAAAGTGGCATACTTTGACCATGCACTGTTATTACAAAGCCTAATAAGTTTTTTGTTCAAAATCCCTTTATGATGTTTACTTGGCTTGTTGGTGGGCACATTTTTGAAGGAACCGTAACACTCCTTCATAAGGGCAAAGGAGCAAAAGATTCCTAGAAGCCGTGCGTGAACGTAGATGTGCATCTTCTATGTCTAGGGACGTCAGTTGAATTCGTTCCAGAAGGAAATCACTAATAAAGGACGGAAAAATGTACCCTAATTGTTTATGCTTGCGAAAACCAAACGATTTTGGGCACACTTGTTCCGCTAAGCACTCACTTAGAAAAAGTTTTTGGTTCTTCTTTTTCCTGCTCATGATCAACGCTGATTCAAATTGTCTGTAAGGTGACTTGAGCACAGGGTAGCGATGGAAAAGTAGCTTGAGTGAAGATTTTGCAATTGAAATATATAGATTCCCCGTTTCCAGTCTTTTCTACTCCAACAGTGGTTTCTACGTGATTGACAAATGTGTGATTACATTTTTCACCTGTACTATATATATATATATATATATATATATATATATATATATATATATATATATATATATATATATGTGTGTGTGTGTGTGTGTGTGTGTGTGTGTGTGTGTGTGTGTGTGTGTGTGTGTGTGTGTGTAATAATAATAATAATAATAATAATAATAAAAGGTTTATTTCTATTACAGTGGTACACTGACAATAATACATTGGAAAAGTTGATTAAAGATATAAAACTTGGAATATATACATGGAGCAATTTTACAATGAGTTAATTATGTGCACAATAGATGGGATAGCACTGTTTTTGTAGCGGTCTGTCCTTGGCGCTTTGATTGGTATGAGTCTATTTATGTGTCTAGTGGCGTGGCGAGTTGGTGGAGCATCAGGAGGGAGGAGGTGACGGTGTCTAGGGTGGGAAAGCAGGCTTTCCCCAAATTTCCTTAGTGCCTCCCCGTGCTGCTGGGACACCCTAGATAGAGTAAGGGTGGTAAGAGCATGGTCGTAGCTGCTGTACTCCACGCCCAGGATGATCCTGCACGCTCTCTTTTGTACCCTCTCCAGCTTTTGTCTCTGTGTGAGGGTGAGTGAGCTGCACCAGGCTGGTGAGGCGTACATGAGGGTGGGGAGTATGAAAGTTTTGTAGACCTCCTGTAGCTCAGATGTAGGTGTTCCTAGTGATTTTAACCTACTCAGCATATACAGTTTGTAAGACGCTGTCCTGACTATATTGGTGATATGTTGGTTCCAATTTAATTGAGCATCGAGTGTGATGCCCAAGATCTTGGTGGATTGCACCAATTGGAGGGGGTGGGGGCCCAATGAAAGTTGTGGAGGAGGTACTGCTTGGGTGGAGGTACAAAAGTGCATCACTACGGTCTTGTTGGTGTTGATTGTGACGTTGTTGTTTTCCGTCCACATCATGAGCTTGTTCAGGGTGTTTTGTAGTGGTGCGTAATCAGGCCTCCTGGTGTTGATGGGGATGCCTATGGTGCTGTCATCCACGTACTTCCATCTGTGAGGAGTGTCCATGAGGGCGTCGTTGATAAGGATGAGGAAGCATAGGGGACCCATTTTGGTACCCTGGGGGACCCCACAAGTTAAAGGGAGGAGGGGGGAAGTTGACCCTTGGTACCTGACCGCCTGCCGTCGTCCGGTGAGGAAATCTGCCAGCCATGCTATTAGGTGGGGCTGGATCCCCAGTTGGATGGCTTTGGAGAGAACAACATTGTGGTCAACAAGGTCAAAGGCCTTCCTGAAGTCTACAAAGGTAACAGCTAGGGATGTGTTACGCTTGTCTAGGTTGCTGTGAAGGAAGTTGAGTAGGTCAATGAGACAGTGAGTGGTAGAGGAGGATTTCATGTTGCCAAATTGTTGTGCATCTATTCACTGTTCGGGTAATTTTTGAGCCACCGCGTCGGCCACGATTGTGTATGTGTGTGTGTGTGTGTGTGTGTGCGTGTGTGTGTGTGTGTGTGTATGTGTGTGTGTGTGTGCGTGTGTGTGTGTGTGTGTGTGTGTATGTGTGTGTGTGTGCGCGCGTGCGCGCCCTGCCTCCAGACGCCATCGCGCTAGCCCGCTCGGCAGCGTTGCTCCCCAATCAAGTTTAAATTATATCTAGCTCTTGAATTTCTTCCTTTCTTTCAGTCTATTTTTTTTTTCTGTCTCTTTTTCTTTCTTTTTTTGTCTTTTCTGTCTTTCTGTATTTCTGTCTTTCTTTTTTTCTGTTTTTCTTTCTCTCTTTTTGTATTTATATTTTTTTTTCTTTCTGTCTTGTTCACTTTCTATCTCGCTTTCTTTCTCCCTTTCTATCTCGCCTTCTTTCTTTCTTTCTCCTTCTTTTTCTCTTTTGCCTCGAGCCTGAGGCGCCCCCAGAGGAACCTCTCGTCCTTCTGGGTTGATCCCAAAACTTTCCAGGACATCAACCCTTTCCTGGACGCCTTCCTTGGTCCCACGTTGACATCCACCCCACTCCCCACTCCGCCAAGCATAAACAAAACAACTAAATAATTGAAATAAATAAATAAAATCAATCAAATAAATAAATAGGTAAATAGATAAGTGAATAGATAAATGAATGAATATATAGACAATTAAACAAGTAAATGAACAAATATACAAATAAGCATATCAAGAAAAATAAACAACTAACCAGTAAACAAATACAAAGATAAAAAGTAGATAAACATAGACAAATAGATTAATAAACTAACCTATTAATTGATTTGATTATGAATTATATAACTATAGATTATTAGGGATTATTAGGGATTAGCTTGTTAAGTGTAGTTGGGAAGGCTTATGGGAGGATCTTGATTGAGAGGATTAGGAGAGGAACAGAAGGAGTAATTGGTGAGGAACAGTGTGGATTTAGGACAGGTAGAGGTTGTGTAAGACAGATATGTGAGAAAGCTATAGGAAAGGGGAAGGATGTTTTTTTTGGGGGCTTTTATGGATCTGGAAAAGGCTTATGATAGGGTAGACAGAAAGGCACTGTGGGAGGTTATGCAGATATACGGGATAGGAGGAAAGCTTCTGGGAGCTGTCAAGAGTTTTTATGAGAGTCTTGCGACACTGCTTCTGATCCAGGGCAGTGGACAAGGTGCAGGGATGACCCATCATCCAGGAGGTGCTCAGATAAGAGTGGGGGTGGAGGCATGTGGAGTGTATTCAGGGATGGAATGGGTGGAAATGTTTTATGCCTTTCCCTTTTTGGCTACCTCCCTTGTAAGGGGGAAAAAGCCTTGGTATATGTATGTATGTATGTATCAAGATAGCTTTTTTCAACGGCCTCTGAAGGTCGAAATTGACCCTTTTGAAGACACCTGTCATCCGCATGACGCCAGACGACTTTATTCATCAAGGGATCGACTCAGGACTCAATGGGGTCTCGGCCGGTCAATATCCCGTTCAGTCAAGGGCCCACTTCTATAACTGAATAAATAATTTTGTTGTTATAACAAAATATAAAAAGGCAGAACAGGAAAAGGTGAAAGTTTCCAATCTGCATGTTCTTAAATGCATTTAAAAATATATAGACATATTTACACACACACACACACACACACACACACACACACACACACACACACACACACACACACACACACACACACACACACACGCACGCACGCACGCACGCACGCACGCACGCACGCACGCACGCACGCACGCACGCACGCACGCACGCACACACACACACACACACACACACACACACACACACACACACACACACACACACACACACACACACACACACACACACACACACACATATATATATGGGCTTGCGTGTGTACACCAACTTGTGTAGAAATTCTGAGAGTTTTGTTTGTCTCATTATGTTACATTTTGGGCTTAAGTGTGTCACATTTTGGGCTACATTGTGTCACGTTTTGGGCTTTATCACGTCTTCTTAATGGGTTTCACGGGCTTTATCATGTCTTCTTAATGGGCTTTACGGGCTTTATTACGTCTTCTTATGGCTTTACGGTCTACTCGTTGTCTTGGTTCGCAACAGCCTTTGATTTTCTTCATCAAACAAGAGAACCACCGTTTCTTTCTGATTCCCTTGAGAAGCTTTAGCCAGCGTTTTATGAGACACTGTCTCGGGCGGATCTTGGAGTGATGGAGCATTCCTTGTCGCATTCTGTGCCTGCTACTTGCCCCGGACTTACGTACTGGGACGTTCCGGAGATAGTATGGAACGCCCTCGTAGTACTTTTCCATATTGAAGGGCTTATTCTTGTTTGCCGCCTGGCAGAAACAAGAATTTGGGCACTCGCAGCGAGGTTGATCTTTGGCGCTCGCTGCTTTCTGGGCCACTTCTAGGTTTTGCTGAGGCTCGGGGAGGTAATAGTAATTATACAAGTATTGTTCCCCGAGCCTATGCGAAATTCGCTCGTATAGTTCCTCTATATCGAGCTGATTTCTTTGGAGCTATGAGCAGGAACATGGGATGGAGCATGTTCTTGCCTGCTCCTCCAGAGGTCGTGGAGCCTTCTGCTGACCTCTCATGGCGCTCCGTCTCATGGTTTTCCCCAGTTTATCCTTTCTGGCTTTCATGGCTTTGCCCTCGGATAGAACTTCTTCAAAAGTATTATTGGGCTTTTGGGCTATTTCTTAGGCTTCCTTAGTGTGTTTTTGGATGGGCATGGGGTTTCCCCTTTGGTTTCTTTTTTCGAAAGGGTTCTCAATAGCCCCTTTATCGAAGGTCTCCTTTGGCTCGTCGAAAGAACCTTCGTCCATGAAGATGCCAGCGAAGGTCACCTTCTCTTTGGTCTCGGGCGCTGTGGGCTGCTTCTCTTCGCTGGGGTCTGGAGTAGGACTCGATCCACACCCCTTGAAACTGCGAACCAAGTCCTAACATGGTCGCACTGCTGAGGCCATCCTCTTCTTGGCCTTCCTGAGGGCGCTGACGATGTTCGAGCCGAGGATCATTTCCAACCAACCAACGATCTTCTTCTGTCTTCGAAATAGCTTTTGGGAATACGCTTGACATGTTGAATATATCAAATTATTGATTTGTCAATCGGTGGGCACATAAAACACACATTCACATGAACATTCGTGCTCATTCCTACACATATAATATATATATATATATATATATATACATATATATATATATATATATATATATACATATAACAGAACATATATATGTATATATAAATACATGTATATATGCATATTTGTATATATATACATATATACATATATATATATATATATATATATATACATATATATATATATATATATATATATATATATATATATATATATATATATATATACACGAGGAATAATGGAAGAATTTTACTGCCTTAACGTTTCGACCCTTAGGGTCTTGATCACAAAGCATAACAAAAGTACATGGACATTTTATACACAGGCATGTCACCTCACAGGATGCCTAGGAAAGGTCGTCGTGCTCGGAACATTTGTCCGTTTGTTTTCATCATCTACCAATAAACTTGTAGCTCTTCCCAAGCATATAAAACCATCTCTATGGTTGATGATATTATTAGTATTAATATAGGCTGCTTCTATTGTTTTTTTTTTATTTCTTCGTTGAACCTTTATTTATCATAATTGTATCGTCCCAGTTCGGAAGGTGGTATGTGTATCTATGTGTCTTATTATAGAATTAGAAAACCTGTGGGTTCTTACATCATTTTTGTGTTCATATAATCTTTTTTTTTCTAATCCACGACCTGTTTCCCCAAAATATGTGGATGGGCAATTTCTACAAGGTATTTTATAGACAATACTATTTTCATTCGTATGGTTATTATAATTACGCGTTACCAAATGTTCCACTTTGCTACCTGATGTTCTCGCTATCTTTATACCTGCTTTTAAGAGGACGTTGTCTAGAGTTGAATTAATGCTGGAATTTGGGACGGTGATATGTCGTCTTTCTTTGTTGCAATTATTTATATCTTTACTCTTCTTATTTATTTCCTTAGCTTTCTTTTTTAATTTAAGTAGAAGACCTTTGGGATACCTTAATTTGCTGAAAGTTTTTGTGATGTGATCTAGTTCGTCTTCTAAAAATTCTTCACTACAGATGCGAAAAGCCCTGAGGAAGAAGCCAATTATTATACCTGTTTTAGTCCTAATATTGTGTCCTGAATAAAAATGTATATAATCTTCTTTATTACTGGGTTTGCGGTATACCGAAAACTTTACATTGTTGTTTGTTCTGTGTATGACAGTGTCTAAAAATGGTAATTTTCTGTTGTTCTCTACTTCTGCCGTAAATTGTATGTTACTACTTACGTTGTTTAATCTTTTTAATTTATTGTTGATATTAGTTTCTTTTGGTACAATAACAACAATGTCATCAACATACCTTAACGATACGTATGATAGAGGAAAACTCTGTTCATAGAGAAATGATGACACTTTTATACTACGACTGTCCCTCCGTTATGCTGTCCCCCAACCCCTTGTTGCTGTCCTGTACCATTTCTCTGAGTATTCTTTTTCTGTGGTGGGGGAAAAGAATATTGCCACCAAGTATTCCCATTTGGATTGTAAGAGGCGAGAAGAAAAGGACGGGGATTGGGACTATGCATCCTTCTCCTTGTAGCCCCACAGGGGACATTCCTAAACGAAAAAGAGAAGGCATAAGAGGGTCTGGGAGTTTTCGGACCAGCACCCTAAGGTTTAGGTCTTTTAATGTGCGTGGATGTGGTACAGATGAGAGTAAAAGGGAAGAGTTAGGTAGTATGTTTGTGAGAAGAAAGATGGATGTGTTGGCTTTGAGTGAAACTTAATTGAAAGGGAAGGGTGAGTGTAAGTTTGGTAGTGTAAGTGGGAGGTTATCAGGAGTGAAGAGAGGGCGAGGGAGGGAAGGGGTGGCTATTCTAGTAAGTGAAGAGATAGGTAAACGTGTAGTGGAGTGGAAGGAGGTTTCCTCAAGGATAATGTGGATGAAGGTGAAACTGGGAAAGGAGATGTGGGTCTTTGTAAGTGCATATGGGCCTGGCAGTGAGAAGAGTGTAGAAGAAAGGGAGGCCTTTTGGATAGACTTAAATGAATGCATAGAGAATTTAGGAAGAAATGTCAACGTAATAGTACTGGGAGACCTTAATGCTAGGGTAGGAAATGGTCCAATCGATGGAGTGGTTGGGAAATGTGGAGTTCCAGGAAAGAATCGTAGTGGAGAGTTGATGGTGGAAATGTGTCTAGAAAGAGAGTTGATGATAGCAAATATAGTGTTTCGGAAGAAAGTCAAGCATAAGTACACATGGGAGAGGGTGGTGGAGGGAAGGGTAGTAGATAGAGCGCTAGTGGATTATGTAGTGGTAAATAGGATTATGATAGGAAGAGTTAAGGATGTACATGTGCTAAGGGGAAAGGGTGGAGGAATATCAGATCATTTTTTGGTGGAAGGTAAGTTGAGAGTGGAGGATAGATGGAGAAAGAGGAAAGGGACAAAAGGTACGGAGGTTCTTAGAGTGAACTCTTTGAATGAAAAGGAAAAGGAGAAGGAGTACGGAAAGAAGCTAAAGGAGGAGTGGGAGGGAGTAAAGGATAGAGTATAGCTTGGTGTGGAGGAGGAATGAGGATGGTTCAAGGAGGGAGTCATAAAGTGTGCAAGGATGGTGTGTGGAACAAGAAGGACAGAGGGAAAAAGAAGAAAGGGTACTGAATGGTGGGATGAGGAAACAAAGAAGATTGTAGAAGAGAAGAAGCGAGCTTTCACAGATTGGTTATTAAATAGGACGAGGGAGAGTCATATGAGAGGTACAAAGAAAAGAAAAGAGAAGTAAAGCAAAAGGTTAAGGAGGCAAAGAGGAGAGCAGATGTGAAATGGGGTAAGAGTATGACAGAAAATTTTGAAAGTAATAAAAAGATGTTTTGGAATGAAATTAAGAGAGGAAGAGCAGGCGAATCAAGTAGAGAAGAAAAGGTAAAAGGTGCAGATGGAGAGATGATAATGGAAGAGAAGGCAGTAAGGGGAAGATGGGCAGAATATTTTAGGGAGTTGCTAAATGTGAAGGAGGATAGGGAGGGAAAGATAGTTGCAGTGGGAAATGCGAAGAAAATGAGAGTGAGGAGTGAGGAGAATGGAGAAGAAATAAGGAAAGATGAGGTGAAGGCAGTTGTTAAGATGATGAAAGCAGGTAAGGCACCTGGTCTGGATGGATGCCTTACAGAATGTCTGAAAAAGGGAGGTACAGTGATGGTGGACTGGCTGGTGAGGCTATTTAATGTTTGCTGGAGAGAGGGTAGAGTGTCGGAGGACTGGAGGAGTGCCTGTATAGTTCCTCTTTACAAGGGAAAAGGGGACAAGTGTGAATGTAGTAGTTTCAGAGGGATTAGCTTGTTAAGTGTAGTTGGGAAGGCTTATGGGAGGATCTAGATTGAGAGGATTAGGAGAGGAACAGAAGGAGTAATTGGTGAGGAACAGTGTGGATTTAGGATGGGTAGAGGTTGTGTAGATCAGATATTTGTGGTAAGACAGATATGTGAGAAAGCTATAGGAAAGGGGAAGGATGTTTTTTGGGCTTTTATGGATCTGGAAAAGGCTTATGATAGGGTAGACAGAAAGGCACTGTGGGAGGTTATGCAGATATACGGGATAGGAGGAAAGCTTCTGGGAGCTGTCAAGAGTTTTTATGAGAGTAGTAGAGCTTGTGTCAGGATTGGAAATGGAGAGAGTGAGTGGTTCGAGGTAAAGGTGGGACTTCGTCAGGGATGCGTTATGTCGCCCTGGCTGTTCAACTTATACATGGATGGGGTGGTGCGAGAGGTAAATGCAAGGGTAGTGGGCAAGGGATTGGAGAAGGTTAAAGAAAATGGAGAAAAGTGGGAGGTGAGCCAGCTGTTGTTTGCGGACGACACTGCGCTTGTGGCAGGATCGGAGGAGGGATTGAGGAAGTTGGTGACAGCGTTTGGGAGAGTATATGATAGAAGAAAGCTAAAGATAAATGTGGGTAAATGTAAGGTGATGAGATGTACAAGGGGTGAAAGTGGCAGTAGACTGGAAGTGAGCATTAAGGGAGAGCGACTGGAGGAAGTGGATAGTTTTAGATACTTGGGTGCAAATGTGGCAGGAAAAGGTGGAGTGAAGGTGGAGGTAGAATGTACATTGAGAGAAGCGAGTAAATGCCTTGGTGGATTAAAGAGTGTAATGAGGAATAGACATTTGGGAATGGATGCTAAGAGGAGACTATATGAAGGAGTGATTGTGACAACAGCACTGTATGGGGCAGAAACATGGAACATAAGAGAAGAAGAGAGAAGGAGTTTGAATGTGTTTGAGATGAGGTGTCTGAGAAGTATGATGGGGGTTACTAGGCTAGATAGAGTGAGAAATGAGAAGATGAGGAGGAGAACAGGGGTGGAAAAGGAGCTGGGAGATAGGGTTGATGAAAGAATATTAGGATGGTTTGGACACATGGAAAGAATGAGTGAAGAAAGACTAGTAAAAGAGGTATGGAAGTCTGATGTGGAGGGAGTGAACATGAGGGGACGTCCTAGGATGAGGTGGATGGATGGGGTGAAGGGGGCTTTGGGGAAGAGGAGAATGTCTGTTGAGGAAGGACGGGGGAGGACAGAAGACAGGGGTGAATGGAGAATGGTTGAATATGGATGATGTTGTGATTGCATGAAGTGGAATGGGCGGGGGGATGGGGGGTGAGGTAGTATGTGTGAGCAAAATTTGACGAAGCCCGAAGGGATTTCTCCCCGTCCTCTCCTTTTATGCAATGGGGGGACGGAGAGGGGGGGTCGCCGATTTGATGAAGCGGCCTTGCTATGGATGTGCTGTGTCTTGCGACACCGCTTCTGACCCAGGGCAGTGGACAAGGTGCAGGGATGACCCGTCATCCAGTAGGTGCTCAGATGAGAGGTGGGGTGGAGGGGTGTTGAGTTTATTGAGGGATGGAATGGGTGGAAATGATTTTATGCCTTTTCCTTTTTGGATACCTCCCTTGTAAGGGGGAAGGAGCCTTGTTATATGTATGTATATATATATATATATATATATATATATATATATATATATATATATATATATATATATGTGTGTGTGTGTGTGTGTGTGTGTGTGTGTGTGTGTGTGTGTGTGTGTGCGCGCGCGCGCGCCCTGCCTCAAGACGCCAGCGCGCTAGCCCGCTCGGCAGCGCTGCTCCCCAATCCAGTCTACATTATATCTAGCTCTTGAATTTCTTCCTTTCTTTCAATCTTTTCTTTTTTTCTCTTTTTCTTTCTTTTCTCTTTCTTCTTTTCTGTCTTTCTGTCTTTCTTTTTTCTGTTTTTCTTTCTCTCTTTTTGTATTTATCTTTTTTCTTTCTTTCTGTCTTGTTCACTTTCTATCTCGCTTTCTTTCTCCCTTTCTATCTCGCTTTCTTTCTTTCTTTCTCCTTCTTTTTCTCTTTTGCCTCGTACCTGAAGCTCCCCCAGAAGAACCTCTCGTCCTTCTGGGTGAACCCAAAACTTTCCAGGACATCAACCCTTTCCTGGACGCCTTCCTTGGTCCCACGTTGACATCCACCCCACTCCCCACTCCGCCAAGCATAAACAAAACAACTAAATAATTGAAATAAATAGATGAAATAAATCAAATAAACAAATAGGTAAATAGATAAGTGAATAGAGAAATGAATGAATATATAGACAATTAAATAAGTAAATGAACAGACAAATATACAAATAAACATATAAATAAAAAATAAGCATATCAAGAAAAATAACCAACTAACCAGTAAACAAATACAAAGATAAAAAGTAGATAAACATAAACAAATAGATTAATGAACTAATCGATTAATTGATTCGATTATGAATTATATTAGTATAGATTATTATCAAGATAGCTGTTTTTAAACGGGTTCTGCAGGTCGAAATTGACCCTTTTGAAGACACCTGTCATCCGGATGACGCCAGACGATTTTATTCATCAAAGGATCGACTCAGGACTCAATGGGGTCTCGGCTTGTCAAAATCCCGTTCAGTCAAGGGCCCACTTCCATAACTGAACAGACGATTTTGTTGTTATAACAAAATATATAAAGGCAGAACAAGAAAAGGTGAAAGTTTGCAATCTGCAAGTTCTTAAATGCATTTCAAAAAATATAGGTATATTTATACGAACACACACACACACACACGTATGGGCTTGCGTGTGTACACCAACTAATGAGAGTTTTGTTCGTCTCATTATGTTACATTTTGGGCTTGAGTGTGTCACACTTTGGGCTACATTGTGTCATGTTTTGGGCTTTATCACGTCTTCTTAATGGGTTTCACGGGCTTTATCATGTCTTCTTAATGGGCTTTACGGGCTTTATTACGTCTTCTTATGGCTTTACGGGATACTCATTGTCCCGGTTCGCAACAACCTTTGATTTTCTTCAACAAACAAGAGAACCAGTGTTTCTTTCTGATTCCCTTGAGAAGCTTTAGCCAGCGCTTTATGAGACACTGTCTCGGGCGGCCCTTGGTGTGATGGAGCATTCCTTGTCGCATTCTGTGCCCTCTACTTGCCCCGGGCTTACGTACTGGGACGTTCCGCAGATAGTATGGAACGCCCTCGTAGTACTTTTCCATATTGAAGGGCTTATTCTTGTTTGCCGCCTGGCAGAAACAAACATTTGGGCACTCGCAGCGAGGTCCTTGATCCTCGGAGCTCGCTGCTTTCTGGGCCACTTCTAGGTTTTGCTGAGGCTCGGGGAGGTAATAGTAATTATACAAATATTGTTCCCCGAGCCTGTTCGAAATTCGCTCGTATAGTTCCTCTATATCAAGCTGATTTTTTTGGAGCTTTGAGCAGGAACATGGGATGGAGCATGTTCTTGCCTGCTCCTCCAGAGGTCGTGGAGCCTTCTGCAGACCTCTCATGGCGCTCCGTCTCATGGTTTTCGCCAGTTTATCCTTTCTGGCTTTCATGGCTTTGCCCTCGGATAGAACTTCTTCAAAAGTATTAATAGGTTTTTGGGCTATTTCTTGGGCTTCCTTAGTGTGTTCTTGGACGGGCATGGGGTTTCCCCTTTGGTTTCTTTTTTCGAAAGGGTTCTCAATAGCCCCTTTATCGAAGGTCTTCTTTGGCTCGTCAAAAGGACCTTCGTCCATGAAGATGCCAGCGAAGGTCACCTTCTCTTTGGTCCCGGGCGCTGTGGGCTGCTTCTCTTCGCTAAGGCCTGGAGTAGGACTCGATCCACACCCCTTGAAAACGCGAACCAACTCCCAGCATGGTCGGACTGCGACTGCTGAAACCACCCTCTTCTTGGCCTTCCTGAGGGCGCTGGCGATGCTTGAGCCGAGGATCATTTCCAACCAACCACCGATCTTCTTCTGTTTTCGAAATAGCTTTTGGGGATACGCTTGACATGTTGAATATATCAGTTTATTGATTTGTCAATCGGTGGACTCATAAAACACACATTCACATGAACATTATTCTCATTCCTACACATATAAGAATATATGTATACATTTAACAGAGTATATACATATATATATATATATATATATTGATATATATATATATATAAATATATATATACTCGTACTCACACACATACACACACACATATATATACATATATACACACATATACTGTATATAATATATATATATATATATATATATATCTCGTACACACATACACACACATATATATACATATATACACTTATATATATATATATATATATATATATATATATATATATATATATATACTCTTACACACACACACACATACACACACACACACACACACACACACACACACACACACACACACACACACACACACACACACACACATATATATATATATATATATATATATATATATTTTTATATATATACATAAATATATATATATATATACATATATGTATATATATATAGTATATATATATATATATATATAAAATTTCATTATACTGCGGTTTCTAACTTGTTTAAATTTTCATTTAGAATTTCTACTTCTCTTGCTAGTGAGAGAGAGAGAGAGAGAGAGAGAGATAGAGAGAGAGGGGGGGGGGAGAGGAGAGAGAAAGAGATGCCTTGACTGTACTGATTGCCCCGATCAAATATCCTCAAAAACTGCCCCTATCCGTCCATCATGTTTTAGACAATTATTCTTGAAATTCAATTATAATGTTCAAGTTCGCGTCCAACTTTAGGGTTTCATATTCCAGCGTTTGTAAATAAATATTCTGATTTACACGACCGTGAGAAAATTCGACGAATATGAATCACGGGTGAATCATATATGTATTCATTGAATAAAGAAATACATTCTACACTCGACAACGAAAGAATGTATTGGCAGAGACATGGTAAGTATTGGGGCAGTTTCGATTGCCCGCCATAAAACCACTTTGATATAGAATGTTGTGTGCTACGGAGATTGCATCAACTCCTTACAGTCGTAGGGTCCCGTTGAATAACCAGGATTTTTTTTTTTTTTCGAAAAATCTGAGGAGAATCAATTTAGTTTTCCTGACACATTTTCTTTTCCTTTTTACAAAAGATTACAAAGGCGGAGCATGCCGACAGGAGACCTTTTGGTCCATATCTAGGTCGGATGCGAAAAAAATATGATAATGATAAACAAATAAATAAATAGATAAATAAATGAATAAATAAATAAACAAATAAATTAATAAATAAAAACTATAATAATGTAAATAATAATAAATAAAATAAATAAATGTCTTCAAAATAATGACGATAAGCTTGCCAGAGAGGCGAAAAGGCTTTGAAATATTGACAACAAGGAGGTATTCTGAGCATCAGGAGGACCTTTGCATAAATAGGAACTGCATGAAATTTGCAAATACATTCTGGAGTCGATTTACTATGGAGACATTACAAGTGTGAATTCAGAACCTAACCTATCGAAACCTAACCTAACCTATCGAAACTTAATCTAACCTAATCTAACCCAACCTAACCTAACTGAACATAATCTAACCTAACCTAAACTATCTTAACCTAACCTAAACTAACAACCTAACCTGACCTAATTTAATCTGACCTAACCTAACGTAATTTAGTCTGACCTAACCTAACATAACCTAACTTAACCTAACCTAACCTAACCTAAACCAACTTATCCTAACCTAACGTGACTTAATTTAATCTGACCTAACCTAACTTAACTTAACCTAAACTAACTTAACCTAACCTAACTTAATCTAACCTAACTTAATTTAATCTGACCTAAACTAACTTAACTTTACCTAACTTAATTTAACCTAACCCAATGTAACTTAATCTAACCTGACCTAACCTAACAGTCATGAATATGCTGCCTGCTTCCTGCAAAGCCACGCGGCTTGCTGGCAGACAGGAAAACAAAAATAACTTGGTGTATTTCAGGAAAACAAAAATCCATTATTTTTTTTTGGGGGGGGCAGCGGGGGGGGGGTTCTGAACTCACACGCCTAAGTCTATTGTGTTCTGCTTTCCAGATTTTTTTTTTCTTTTTTTTTTTAGAAATCACACGTCTTCGTCTTTTCTATTCTTCTCTTTCAGTGTCTTTCAGAATTTTTACGACCTGGGCTTCTGAGGCTTCAAGGGTGACCTTGGACATTTCGAGGGTGAGTATCTTCACTTCGCACTCTCCTCTTTCTCCTCCTCCTCCTCCTCCTCTCGTTTTCCCTCCTCCTTTTCCTCTTCTTCCTTTTTTTGTTACTCCTTTTCTTCATCTCTCTTATTTTCTTCTTCTTGTATCTTTGTTCCCTCTACGACAACCCCCCCCCTCTCTCTCATTCACTCATCGTGCTCCCCCTCCTCCTCTCCTTCCTTTTCCTCCTATACCTTCTCTCTCTCTCTCTCTCTCTCTCTCTCTCTCTCTCTCTCTCTCTCTCTCTCTCTCTCTCTCTCTCTCTCTCTCTCTCTCTCTCTCTCTCTCTCTCTCTCTCTCTCTCTCTCTCTCTCTCTCTCGCTTATCGTGCTCCTCCTCCTCCTCCTCCTCCTCCTCCTCCTCCTCATCTTCTTCCTCCTCTCTCTCACTTTTCATATTATTTTTCCTCCTCTTCTTCCTCCTCCTCTCTCTCGCTTCTCATATTACTCCTCCTCCACTTCTTCTTCTTTCTCTCCCCCCCTTCCCCCCTTACTCCTCTCGCCTTCCTGTACTTTTCGCGTCCGGTTCCTTGAGCGATCTGCGTGTGATGCGGCAGAGGCCACCACCTCTCCGTGCTCCCACCCACCCACCTTCTGACGTCAAAGGCCGGAACTCCTTCGGGCCAGAAATGATCAGATCGATGAGGAGAGCTGATGGGAATCGATCTCGGACCCCGTCACATATTCATAACCAGGACGGTCAGGGATCAAGACGTGACGGACAGAAAATGAAGAAGAGGAGGAGGAGAAGGAGAAGAGAAGAAGGAGGAGGAGGAGGAGGAGGAGAAGGAAATGAAATAGAGGAAGGAGAGAAAGAAAATGAGAAAGAAGAGGGAGAAGAAGAGGAAGAAGAGGAGGAGGGGAAGAGGAGGAGGAGAATGAGGAGGAGGAGGAGGAGAAGGAAATGAAGTAGAGGAAGGAGGGAGAGTAAGAAAATGAGAAAGAAGAGGGAGAAGAAGAAGAGGAAGAGGAGGGAGAAGAAGAAAAATAAGAAAATGAGAAGGAAGAAGAAAACGAAGAAAGAAGAAAAGGAACAAGAAGAAAAAGACGAAAAGGAAGAAAAGTGAAGAGGAGGAGGAAGAGGAGGAGGAAGAATAGGAAGAGGAAGAAGAAAAGAAGAGGAGTGGGAAGACGAAGAAGCAACAGAGAGAGAGAGAGAGAGAGAGAGAGAGAGAGAGAGAGAGAGAGAGAGATTGGGTCACGTGAGGTCAGAAAGACAACAAACGACATGACGTCACAAATGAGTGCCTTCTCGTGTTGCCATACCGCTAGTCCCCTTTTTATCTCGAAGAGAGGCGACTTGTTCTTGTTCAGACCTTTAGATCTTGTACTGTGTAATCATCACGGGTGACTGCCAGTCGCCCTGGCATTCCGAGCACATAGGGCAAAGGTGGTGCTACTGAATCATATGAATTTTCTGGTACTACAAGCCGTTACTGTCTCCTCTGGACAAGGTGCATGTGTATTTACCTAATTTTATTTATCTAATTGTAGTATACAGGAAAGGAGCAATGCTCATAGGGTCCCGTCTCCTACTCTCCATTCTGTCATGCTTAGCCTCAAGTTCACGTGTGTGTGTGTGTGTGTGTGTGTGTGTGTGTGTGTGTGTGTGTGTGTGTGTGTGGTTCACCATGGCCTTGGATCACGTGTTGGACTCGTGATCGACAGCCATTTTCCTCACGGAAAAGAGCTCAGAGCTCATATATGACCGATCTATGGGCAATGCTGTGACCTCACGCACACACACTCACAACTCCCCGACCACGAGAGTTGGAGTAACGACTCGCAGCGCAGCGATACTGAAAGTATTTCAGCCCTGGGCGGGATTCGAACCCGGACACCGTAGTGGCGGCCGAGAACTCTATCACTGCGCCACGAGTGTGTGTGTGTGTGTGTGTATGTGTGTGTGTGCGTGTGTGTGTGTATGTAATTATTTTCTCTAGGATGTAAGACGTTACTCATAAGGTCCGAAAGTTGCGATTGGTAACAAGTAAGTCCCTTTTGCAGGTCGTAAGTCGCTACTCGTAATTAGGTAATTCATTTCTACAGGTCAAAAGTTACGACCCGTAAATAATTTATCTTTTGCAGGTCGTAAGTTGCGACTGGTAAAGGTACATCTTGCTCGGTGGAATTAATTAATTAATTAATTAATTAATTAATTAATTAATTAATTAATTAATTAATTAATTAATTAATTAATTAATTAATTAATTAATTAATTTATTATCAACCTTCCACCACAACCAATGTCTTGTGACTTACCTCGTCATTTGCATCTCGAAGCAAAATAGCTCCATTCAGAAAACAAGAAATTAGTGCTCTAAACAATCGTTTGAGCCGTGAACGATCATAGTTGAACGATAATCGCACCGAACAAGACGTACCCGTTCGGAGTTGAATTGTTGGTCATTCTCAGTTCGACTGACGTGGTTGTGGTGAAATGTGATTTTTTTTTCTTTCTTTAAACATTCCAGTTTACAACCCAGTGGATACCGTGACGAACTCATGGCCAGGTGGTCTTGAGTTCGATGCCCGGGACCCGCCATGTCGCGTTGGTTCTCGACAGACTTGGCCAGGCGGGGAAGCGACCCGACATCGGCCTTATTTTAGCTGGGGTTTCTCACTTACCACTTCGTGGCGATGGAATGGTGAGTTGGATGGTGAATCTATGCGTGGAAGGTAACGTACCACTTACTAATGTCCCCATGCATATGTGCTTAAGACAACAAAGTCCACAAGAGGCATCGGTAAGATAAAGATATTTTTCAAATCGAAAAGGTACCCAAACACTTGTTGACAAGAAAGGTAGGAAGAATTAAAATTAATAATAATAATAATTCTAATGTATGTGACTCTAGGATTTGGTCTTAGTTCTCAGATATAAAAATAACTATAATCATTGCTGATGATATAATCGAAAAACAGGGTTAAAACGACCAGAAAATGTGTAAAAATACAACGGCTTGTGTAATTCCCAGGGTATACACCTTAGCGTATGTTTTGCTGTGCATCCAACAGATGGCTCTGGAGTCGTGTGCTCCCAGAGGAAGAATGTAAACACACAAATACATTTGCGGAGAAAAAATGTTGGTGTTGGATGGATGTTACAAAGTACACTGTACATATGTACACCCGTACAGGCATACACAGAATACGTACATTTTCCATTTTCAAAAGAAATTTGTATTGGTTATTGAATTTATTTATTTTTATTAGATATTATGTGTATGTGTGTGTGTGTGTGTGTGCATGTGTGCGCGTTACCTAGTATTTATATAGTTGTAGTATCGGAGTTTGAGCCATGTTCATGGAACCCATCTCTGCCTCAGCTCATCAAAACTTTGTTTTAAAGTAGTTTCTTTTGTCGACTTGTATCTTTTACTGTTATATCTTTCTATGTACGTGTATGTGTGTAATCGTATGTATGTATGGTATGTGTGAACGCGCGCATGCCCGTGTGCGTGTACATGTGTGCTCACATGCATATATTTATGTATATGTGAGTTATCATGATGTTTTGTAATGAGACACAAGTACTTCTTTACTTAGAAGACCAGGTGTATCATGTTAAGGGGTGTGGATAGAAAGAGGCTGTTGATTGGTAGAAGTGAACAAGAGGGCGCTCGTGATTGGTGGGTCCTGATGGATCCTGGCCTCTGATTGGTCGGCCCGGATGCGCGTCGGGTCGCAGCCCGAAGCGACGACATGACGATATACAAGTTGGAGGATGGAATTAGATTTTGATTAATCTTTAGATAATTTATGTGGTTAAGTTGTGGCAGTCTACCGTAATTAAAGAGAAAAAATAATAGTTACAAGTTAGATCACGTGTGTCTCGGTTCAAGTATGGAGATACGTTCATAGAAAAACAGGAAGTCACGTGACTTGGCTGGGCAGACGGGGAATCGCCGAAGGCCAACTGGGCATACTACTGGAATGTCGGTATAAAGAGAGAGAGAGAGAGAGAGAGAGAGAGAGAGAGAGAGAGAGAGAGAGAGAGAGAGAGAGATACACAAATGCATAGATAGACCGAGACAGATACACAGACCGACCGACAGACAGATACACAGACCGACCGACAGGCAGATACACAGACAGACCGACAGACAGACACTCACACGAAGGGGTCATGGGTACGGAGATGAATAAAATCGCCTGGCGACAGGCAGAATGTAAATGGAAAGTACCTGCCGGTATGCAAAAGTTGGGAGCATACGCCGGGGGACGCGTAACTTCACTCACACGCCCGTCCCCCCCTTCCCTCACCCCCACGGCTTCTCCGGACAAGCTCCCATGCAGTCACCCTTCTCATCATCCAAAACAGCTCATGGCAAGATAGGTCGATTTTTCTTGTGTGTATACACACACATACACAAACACACACACCTACACAGACACACCTACACACACACACACCTACACACACACCTACACACACACACACACACACACACACACACACACACACACACACACACACACACACACACACACACACACACACACACACACACACACACACACACACACACACACACACACACACACACACACACACACACACACACACATACACACACACACACACACACACACACACACACACACACACACACACACACACACACACACACACACGTAATGATTCGGTTAAAAGTCGAGAACTTCCCCTATCAGGAAGCTATGGCTGTGCCCCTTTTCAGAGGACTTTGTATCGTGGAATGTAATGAGCCATGCCCTTGGTCCAACTCGCTGGTGGCAGAATTCGAACTAGTGTCACTTGGACCTCCGCCGCAAGTAGCGACGCTCGGAGGTAACATGACAGAATTGTATGTGAAATGATAATTTAATGTAATATAGGACAAAATATGTTTTTGATATAAAGTTCACTTTATTTGTACATGAACTCGTGTAATATCGTGCAGATTCACGAATAGCTGTCACAGTATTGTACTCTCCGAAAGCTTCCGAGTTTTTATAGATACTTAAGCGACCCATTGATTTACTGTGATGTTTACAGTCACTCAGGATGTTCTCTTTAATATAATCACTATAGCCTCCATCTATCCACGACTGATTAGCTTTTGGTTGAAACAAAATACATGGCCAGAGATAGAATTTCTCTGTGGTGCTGCATGCACAAAGCCAATCAATCCGTTCACACTATTTTATCTGGAATGTTCGATTCCCAATTCTCCAAGAATGGATTAGGGAGGGTGAGAGAGACGATCCGATAATTGGTTAAACGATTGTAAACAGAGAGTTATTCTAAATGGCAAAACTTCTAGATGGAAAAAATGTTACGAGTGGAGTTCCTCAGGGTTCCGTTCTTGGGCCACTTCTATTCATAGTATACGTAAAGGATATAGACCACGGACTGAAATCTATTTTCTACAAATTTGCTGATGATACATAAATGTGCGGAATGGCAAATGATCACTTAAACCAATTAGATGTTCAAGAAGATTTAGATAAACTTCAGCAGTGGTGTGAAAAGTGGCTGATGAAATTTAATCTGAGCAAATACAAGGTCATACACATAGGTAGAAATAACAGTAGGTACTATTACAAGTTATTTGGAAATTCGTTAACAAAAGCGGATAATGTAAAATATCTCGGCGTGATTATTAGAAATGACCCCCAATTCATCAAAGCAGTGCATTTCCGCCTCAGAGAAATCAAATAGGACTGATTGCGCGATCTTTTGATTTCAAAAGTCCATTTATCACAAAGAAGCTATGTAAATCGATAGTTCTTCCACATCTGGAATATGCTGTTCCCGTATGGTTACCAAATCTCATTAAAGACCTTGGAATATTGGAAATAGTACAATGGCGAGCCACAAAACTGGTTCCAAACATGAAGAAAAAAAATCATATGTAAATCGAATAAAATACATGAATCTATTTTCCTAAAAGAGAGTAGACTCAGGGGTGATTTGATACAGATCTTTAAGATTCTAAAGGGACCTCCGTCTGTGGATAGGAGGTAAAGGGAACACGGGCTGAGGGAAATACTTTTATTCCTGACTAGTTTCGTCTGAGTGGCTTCTTCAAAGGGAATTAACAATACAAAAAGTGACGAAATATCCTCATTGAATGCGAATCAGACAAGAAATGATAGTCTTAAACTGTCAGGAAGTAGATATAATTTGGGATTGGTTAGAAACTACTTCGCCAACCGTGTAGTCAATGAATGGAATAAACTTACTTCAGAGGCAGCGCAGTAAAGTACAGTTCGAAGTTTTTGAGTTATCTTTTATTCACCATAGATTATTATTATTTATATGTTTGTTTATTATCTATCATTATCTACTTATATCGTTTAACTGTTTACTTATTCATGTCTTTATTTTTTTCGCATACGACCTAGTTATGGACCAAAAGGTCTTCTGTCGGCATACTCTTCCTTTGTAATCCTTTGTAATTATCAAGATGTTTTACAAAAGTGAGGATATGAAAATAAGCATTACAGGATAAATGAAATCGTAGATGGTTTACGAAGTGCAATTCAAGAATACATGTCAACAGAGAAATTAGAAACTGCCAATATATTGACGTGGTTTCAGTGTCACCTAAAGCATAGTAAGCACAGTAATACAATTCAATACTCGCTAAGAACATAGTAAAGCTAGAAAAAAAAACATAAATAACAAGCAAAATGTTCCGAGTGGAGTTCCTCAGGGTTCAGTTCATAGGCAAATGCAGCAGAACGTCCAAACATGGTTACCCCCACCAGCTTACACACGCCGTCCACGATGGGATGGGGTGGAGGAAAAATAGGTCGAATTTTTTTTTCAATATTTCTTCCTTTTTATATCAGCAAAGATGGCACTACTGCCACCACAGATGAATTACCTCCACGACTTAATAACGTCCATGAATCAAACATCTTTTAGACTGATTTACTCATTCCCCGCGTCAAGGTGTGAGGAAAAGTTTGAGGTTTCTACACTAAATGACTTGGTGGATAGCGGTCTTTCTCTGTTTTTCTTACCGACATTTACGAAGCCGTCAGCCCCAATTTGAACTTTCTTCTTTACCGTAACACCTGAATATTCAAGTTCGACTGTGATGGGCTTGTTTTGTTCGCAGGGAGAGCCAGAGGACTTTGACTTCTTTACATTGTTGATCTTTGAAGTTCTAGTCATTCATATTTATATTTATATTTATATTCATATTTATATTTATATTTATATTTATATTTATATTTATAATATATTTATGTTTATGTTTATGTTTCAATTTGTATTTGTATTTGTATTTGTATTTATATTTGTATTTATATTTGAATTTATATTTGTATTTATATTTGTATTTATATTTGTATTTATATTTGTATTTATATTTGTATTTATACTTTATACTTTATATTTATTGATACTGATATCAATATTCATTTTCAAATCATATCTACAACATGTAACAATCATATTCATATTCACACTGTAATTATGATGATTATATTCATATGCGCACAAGAATTACAGTAATTATACTCACAATATACACCCATTTACCAGGAATAATCACATATTTAATGGTTATGACAATGCCTGTATTAATGACCACAGTGAGTGGTCGCAACGTTGGAGAGAAGAGATGAGGCAGACACCAATCCTCCTGAGACCGTCGGTCGTCGGCGAGCCGAAGAATCCCAGACGTCCAAGTTCTCTCTGCGAGCGGGAGACTTCCGTCCAGCGGGCCTCGGCTCGGCGGGACCAGTTTCTTTCACAATGACGCCGCCATGCAGACCAAGGAGCCTAACATCAACAGGAAAAGGAGGCGATCTGAAGACCAGGAGGGGCACAGGAAGAGAGGCCGGTGGGACATCAGCTTCAGCAGCAAGGACACTTACATGGTCGAGTTTAGCAAAGTCAAGGCCAAGTTCGAAAGGAACGTAAAGAAGGCCGACAAGAGGATAAATATGCTCTTCTTCGTGCTTCACAAGAACATGCGCAAGAGGTTCAGAAGCCACACCGAGGAACTCAGAACGAAGAAAGATTGAATAGAGCACCTCAAAGCTACTTGACAGACATCGTAGTCCTTGAAATTGCTGTCGACTGGTCGCCCGCCTCTCTCCTGTCGCTCGACATTGTTTCGGGGCGCGCTTTCGTCATCTCTCAAAAGATGATTATGTATCACTTCATTCGCGTTTTGCCTCGGAGGTCATTATTAAAGACCGATAATTCTATTTTCACTTAAAGATTAGTTTGTTTCAGCTTTCGTTGCTAGCGCTAGTCAATGTGATTCAATATAAAAAAGTTGATATATCAAAGTTTTCGTCAAAGAAGTCGAGATCACAAAGGTTTTAAAGCCTGCTTCCAAGTTCTTCCTAATGGAATTGTTTTCAAGCGTTTAGACAACGCCTCTTTTTCGTTAAGCAAACTTGTTCATTTAGTACATTCTATTAACTTAATTAGTACTGATACGTAAATTTGAGTGTCTAGTTTCATCATATCGTATGGTGCACACAATATACACCAAAATTCATTTATACCATTAATGGCACCTGTAAAGATTTTCTTTTATGTATATATATATATATATATATATATATATATATATATATATATTACAAATGTTTCTTTAAAGTGAATAGAATAGACTGGCATCAGCTAGACCAAATTCCTTAATTGCATCAAATTTGAAAGAGAGGGTGCCTATGGGATATATGTAGTTATTTAGAGATAGACACATGTTTTCTTTGCACCCTCGAATACCACTGAGCTGAATAAAGTCCCCTGGCGTTGGCTAGGGCAGAGTTACTAAAATATACCAAATTTGATCAAGGGCTAATGGGCAGTCTACGTATCATTGGAAATGTACTTTATGTTTGTTTGCTTTTCTGGAACTAAGAAGCAGGAAAGTTCCCTGGAATGAGAAGAGAAGCCATGCACAACTTTTGTTAGATCAGTGACACAGGTTACCATATTGGCACCAATTTCCGGTTATTTCTGAAAAAGGATATGTATGCTATTTTTCAAAGTGAAAAAGAAAAACCTTTTGGAATGAAATGGTCGATTTTTCGAAAGAGTCTGCAGAGACCCGACGGACTCCAAAGGCTTCCGAGAACCTCCAAAGACTCAAGAAATACTTCGATATACTACGACAGACTGGCAGATCCCACAGACTCCAACAGAATTGAGAAGATTCCGACAAGCTGACAGTTTCTGACTAAGGAACTCTGACAAGCTCTGACAGGTTATGACAGAGTGCTGGACTGAAAACTTCTTCGATTTTTCTCAAAGACAGGCATTGTGCGTGCGTGCGTGTGTGTGTGTGTGTGTGTGTGTGTGTGTGTGTGTGTGTATGTGTATGTGTGTTTGTGTGTGTGTGTGTGTGTGTGTGTGTGTGTGTGTGTGTGTATGCGTGTGTGTGTGTGTGTGTAAGTTTTTTCCTAGTATGCCCCAAGAAGTTTTTTCAAAGATGACTAGAAATGCCTGACGTTAACCAAAATTGAAAGACTAAATACTAAAAGGTTAACACTTAATGTCTCCCTTAACTATGACCTATTCAAGGAACAATATCACCTTTAAAAGTCAAACTAAATTTACCCATAAGGCTTAACGTCGTCTGTCTTAGTTCCTTGGGGAGTATAAAGTCTCTCAAAGAGTCCCTTGAGGATTCGACTGCAGGACCGCCGGTCCATCCCCTGAGGAGCGACGCAGCCTTTGTACCTGAACACGGTGGTTTAATGATCCAGAACCGAGAGAAATAATCCAGTGTCATCCAGAATGGATATATGTAAGAGAATGAAACTCTGGAACGGGTGAATTACAGTATTAGCCCATCCGCCATTAGGAAGATCGTGGACCTGTGGATTACACTGTACGTCTGGCAAATCATGGTCGGTATTATTGTGATCTACTCCTAAATAAACTGAAAACATCAAAAGCTTTTTAAGGATGGATCATTGCGAGATTTCAACCTGTTTCGAGGTATGGTGTCCTGAAATCGTATAAAGATTTTCGCTACTTGTCTACAACAAGCTTGGTAGGCTGTTAACTATATATATATATATATATATATATATATATATATATATATATATATATTTTTTTATTATATATATATACACACACACACACACACACACACACACACACACACACACACACACACACACACACACACACACACACACACACACACACACACACACACACACACACACACACATATATATATATATATGTATATATATATATATAATGTATATATGTATATATTATATATATATATATATAATGTATATAAGTATATATTATGTATATATATATATAATGTATATATGTATATATTATATATATACATATATATATATATAAAATATCATGTATATATGTATATTTTATGTACATATATACATATATATATATATATATATATACATATATATATATATATATATATGTATTATACATATATATATACATATATATATATCACAACTAACACCACAGTCGGACGAAAGAAAAAGTTGTGTAAGCGGAACTATATATTTCGATTGCTACCTGCAATCCTCTTCAGTAGTACAAAGTGGCAGGGAGGAGGCTATCTTAAGTAGCAACCTCTTACAAAAGAAAGGGAACATGAGAAAATAAAGAACATCACTGCCCCAACCCTAGTTGACCTGAGGCTGACCCAAGGTCGGGTCAGGGGGAGGGGGAGGAAGCTTGTTGACAATATTTTTGGTGATGAATAGTCCTGAAATGATGTCTGGGGTCCATTGACCCTTGGAAATATTCATCGTGGGCAGATAATCAATTAATGTTGATTCCACCATTTTCCTTCTGAACCCACACCCTGATTTATAAATGAGATCAGATTTCTCCCAGTCCATCCGGTGATTAAATTTATTAACGTGTTGAAACACTGCTGAATTTATTTGGCCATATCTAATCGACCTTTTGTGTTCATTTAATCTTGTCGGTAGGTCTCTTCCCGTCTGGCCAATGTATGAAAGGTTACAATCTTTACATGGAAGGGAGTAAACACCTGGGATATGTTCTTCCTTCAACCTCTGGTGAACATTAACAACTTTTTTATTAATAGTATTAGGGTAGTTATGAATTAAATTTACTTTCTCTTTGGGAAGAAACTTGGACAATTGACTGATGGACTCTGAGAAGGGGATGACTAGGGGATTTTGTCTCTCTTTCTTTAATTTAGTGGAAGGGTGTTTGAAAAAACTTGCTCTGGCTTGACTAAGGGCTTTATCCAGAAACCAATGAGGGTAGGCTAATTTTGTTAATTGGGACTTGATGGAAGTTAATTCGTGTTCTAAAAATTGGGGGCTACAAATCCTAAAGGCTCGGAGAAAAAGTCCCGAAGCTACACTCCTTTTAATGTGATCTGGGTGATGACTGAAGAAATGGAGGTAACTACCTGAATGAGTGTTCTTTCTAAAAACAGTAAAGGCAAGCTTATTCCCATTCTTCATGATTAAGATGTCTAAAAAGGGGATTTTGTCATCTTTTTCCCATTCCACTTTGAACTTGATGTTGGTTGTTAAATGATTAAGTTTATCTAGAAAAATATCAAAGGGACCCCAACTCTCATCCCAAAGAGTGAAAATATCATCAACGTATCTTAACCAAATCATACCTGGGGGTTTAATTGTTGGAAGAAGAACACTCTCAAAGTATTCCATGTACACAAACATCCCAGCGAAGGACCATACCCGTGTGCTGGGTAGCACACTTGATAATGGCCTTACCTGGACCCCACACTTCCGCAAGCAGGGAGCGAAGGCTAGGGCTGTGCTGGGTAAGCTCAGACGCTTCAAAACTGCAACACTGAGAACCAAACGTCGATTGTACCTAGCCCTCGTCAGACCGATTCTGTGCCAGTCCCCGGGACTAAGCCAGCTGACATGTGCCACTAATAACTACGAGCATCAGAAGGTTCAGAATGCCGCTGTCCAGTTCATCACGGGCTCGCGATGGAGCGACTTCAGAACCACTGAGTCTCTACACCAAATTTCCAACATCCGCCCACTCAACCAACACAAACACAAACTTCACTCAAGACACCTAGAAAAACTGCACGCCAAACACAAACATCTGATACAACATATTACACCTAGACCACACCGTACAGACTATCTGTCAGCTGCGCCCGTCCCACGTGCGGTGTACACGATAAAACGTGTATAACCGCACCTACAAGTAACACACCCCTTCACCAGCCTGACTGGTGATAACCGCAATAATGTAATAATAATAATAGTAATGGTAATAATAATGATAATAATAATAATAATATCGCTACTCAAACCCGACCTGGGGTAAAACAGGAATTCTCATGCCTTACCTGGGGCTAATCAGGAACGCCCTCTACACGCGGGAAGTGAAATCTACTCACTAACCGTAAATTACACACATACACCTCTCACGAACATAGCCGCATCCCACGCACAAACATATACACTTCCTTTTTCTTCGACTAAAATTCGTTTCCTTTCTCACTTTCTCTTATACTACATCTTCTCATTTCAGTTTACCTCCCACTAAAGATTTTTCCGTTTTTCCCCCTTTCCTACTACGTCTCCTACCATTTTCCAAACTTTCGTTGGTGATATAATATGCTCTTCCTCCCGGCATTGGCGCCACCGTCCAAGTTCCTAGCCCAGTTCTCCTAAAGCCACGACAACAAATAAGCCCCTAATCGCTCGCAATTCGCCCGGTGGCAATAGCCCTCTTTTATACACTACTATCTTTTCATTTTTCTACAGACATTCTTCCCCTCCCACAAAACCCGATCCCGCGCAAGCGAGGTGGTCTTTCCTTGGAATCCAGAATCCAGTACTACTGAAGAGGATTGCAGGTAGCAATCGAAATATATAGTTCCGCTTACACAACTTTTTCTTTCGTCCGACTGTGGTGTTAGTTGTGATTTATAAATGTGTTACTACATTTCTCACCTGTGATATATATATATGTTTTGCTTACACCATACGCACATACACCTACACACATACACACCTACACACACACACACACACACACACACACACACACACACACACACACACACACACACACACACACACACACACACACACACACACACACACACACACACACACACACACACACACACACACCTACACACACACACACCTACACCCACACACACCTACACACCCACACACACCTACACCCCCCCACACACAGACACACACACACACACACACACACACACACACACACACACACACACACACACACACACACACACACACACACACACACACACACACACACATCTACACCCACCCACCCACACACACACAAACACACCTACACCCACACACACCTACACACCCACACACACCTACACACACACACACATCCTACACCCCCCCACACACCTACACCCCCCTCCCACACACACAAACACACACACACACACGCACACACACACACACACACACACACACACACACACACACACACACACACGCACACACACACACACACACACACACACACACACACACACACACACACACACACACACACACACACACACACACACACAGACACACACACACACACACACACACACACACACACACACACACACACACACACACACACACACACACACACACACTTACACACACACACTTACACACACACACACACACACACACACACACACACACGCACACACACACACACACACACCGTCGTTGCACTCGCACGCTGTCGTCGCCGTCCGCCGTCGTCACCAAGAAGAAGGGGATTTACGACGAAAAACGAATCCTGGTTTGTATTGTAGGGGTGGGGAGTGATCGTGAGTTTCCGAAATGATATCTCTGCAGTGCTAGTCAATTGTATTATCATGGAAATAGCGAATATGAAGGAAAACAACCACTCGAGAGAGAGTCACGAAACAGAGCCATCTAGCGTCAGACGATCGAACTGCAATGTAAACAAATCCACGTGCGACGAAGTAGACTTCACAGGATTTAACAAATATGAAAGTCGATTATTAAAAATAGAGAAAGATATGAACAAAACTAGGACTCGGTGGGAGAATGAAATTATGGACTTAAGAAATGATATCATAGGGTTAAGGGAATGCTTAGCACAGGTGAATCACGAAATCTCTGACCTAAGAAAAACCAACTTAGATCTCACAAACGAGATCAAAGAAATGAAAAGGGATATAAATGAGCTGAGGAATGATAATGAAAAGAAGAAAACTAATGAAAATAACAGCAGCGACAATTTAAAGATAGAAGTGAACAACAGATTACATGAGTTGTCACAAAAGATCGAAGAGAATCTAGGTGAAGAAAGTATTCAGAAAATTAAGAAGTGGAAGGAAAACATCGAAAACAAGGAAACTGCTTTTAAAGAAATCGTCAAGCAGCAAATGCAGGATAATGCAAAAGACACAATTATCCAAGTGATTAATGAAAAAGCAAACTGGGTCAGAGATACAGTGGATAGGAAAAAATGTATTGTGGTCTATGGACTAAAAGAAAAACAGGGATTGGCGAGGTACATGAGAGAAAAAGAAGAAAAAGAGACAGCAGTAGAAATTCTAAATAAAATTCAGGGGGGGGGGAAGAGATTCAAGCATAGACTTAGAAGAGACACACAGAATCGGTCGCTACTCTAAAGATAGAAATCGACCTCTAAAGATAAAATTAAGGTCACAGATGGTAGTAGAAGACATCTTTGAAAAAGTAGGCAATTAGGCAAAGAGTGAAAAGTACAATAAGATATGGATAAAAAGAGAAATGAGTACTGAGGAATTAGAAAAAGAAAAGTCACTAAGAAAAGAAACCAAGAAAAAAACTTGTTGAGAACGGAGACAGAATGCAAAGAATTCCATTGGAGAGTAATCGACATGAGATTGAAACAGTGGCACATCAAAACGAAAAAAACCAAGGACAGAAAAGATAGTGGAGAAGGAAGAAAATTAAAAGTGGCCTACACTAACATTGACGGATTAATTACAGGTCTGAACAAACTCAATGATTATCTGTTAGAAGAAAAACCAGACATAATGGGAATTGTAGAGACTAAACTAAGAGGAGAAATACCATCTATTGATATTGGACAAGGGCTATACAATTACTGGATAAGAAACAGGGACAAAAAGCAGGGAGGGGGAATCATGTTCTTGGCCAAGAAAGACCTAAACGTGACAAAAATTGCAGAGGGCAAAGGTAATGTTGAACTGATCATGATAGAAGTCGAAGGCAAGAATATGGAAAGTAGAAAGTTTGTGGTGACCTATGTGCCCCCAAGAACGAATGCTTGGAAAGAAAACGAACACACAAAAATGCTAGAAGATACAAGAAAATCACTAAATGAGATACTAATGGGCAAAGGTAACCTAGTGATTATGGGAGACTTCAAATGCAAAGAAATTTGTTGGGACAACATGACAGTGCGAGGAGATGACGTGTGGGGCAATGTACTGCTAGACATGACCATGGAGTACACAATGACCCAGTGGGTCAGTGAAAACACAAGATACAGAAACAATGAAGAGCCATCAAAACTAGATTTAATATTTACAACGGAACCTGAAATAGTGGACAAAGTCTACTACAAGACACCAATTGGAAAGAGTGACCATGTACTCATCGAAACTGTACTAAAGGAAGTAATAGAGATGAAGAGGAGCGAAAAGCATAGGAAAGGAAGATTGATGTACAACAAAACAGACTTTGCAAAACTAAAGACGTTCTTCCAGAATGCAAACTGGGAAAAATTCTATATGAAAGAGACAACAGTGGAAGAGAAATGGAACATACTGTTGGCTAATTACAATGAAGGGGTAAACAGGCATGTACCAAGACAAAAGCGAGAGAGAGAGTACATTAAATGTTGGTTCAACAAAAGATGCAGTGAGGCAAAAGACAGAAGGGACAAAGCTTGGAAAAGGTGGAGAAAAGACAAAAAACAAAGCAAATGGCAAATTTATATAAACTATAGAAATGAGTATGTTAATGTGAGAAGAGAGGAGAAAAGGAACCATGAGAAGGATATTATAGATAAATGCAAAGATCAACCCAAGCTATTCTACCGGTATGTAAATGGTAAACTTAAAACCAAACAGGAACTAGTGAAACTACGCCAAGGAAATATAGAATACACAGAAGAATTAGAGATGGCCGAAATCATGAACAACCACTTTAAATCTGTCTTCACCAGAGAGAAAATACAAAATTGGGACGTAGATAATAACAAACATTCTCCCCACATGAGTGAATTTACAACATCACAAAAAGAAATATCAGAACATCTATCAAAACTGGACGTCAGAAAATCACATGGCCCGGATGGAATTGCAAATTGGATTCTAAAAGAATGCAAAGAAGAGCTAACGGACAAAATACACATCATAATAAATAGCTCACTCAAAGGAAGGAAAGATACCTAATGACTGGAAAAATGCTAACATTGTACCAATATATAAAGGAGGAAACAAGGAAGAACCCACCAACTATAGACCAGTATCACTAACAAGCACTATAGCCAAAATTTGTGAGAAAATCATCAAGAATAGATGGGTAAAACACCTGGAAGATAACAACATATTAAACCCAAGACAGTTCGGGTTCAGACAAGGTAGATCATGCACCACAAACTTGATATGCTTCTACTCAAGACTAATAGACATAGTGCAAGAAAGAAACGGATGGGCTGATTGTGCATTCCTACATACATACATATACCAAGGCTTTTTCCCCCTTACAAGGGAGGTAGCCAAAAAGGCAAAGGCATAAAAACACTCCCACCCATTTCATCCCTACATACACTCCACACCCCTCCCACCCTCCCTCTCATCTGAGGACCTCCTGGATGACGGGTCATCCCTGCACCCTGCCCACCGCCCTGGGTCAGAAGCAGTGTCGCAAGACACAGCACATCCACAGCAAGGCCGCTTCATTTAATCGGCGACCCCCCCTCTCCGTCCCCCCTTGCATATAAGGAGAGGACGGGGAGAAAATCCCTTCGGGCTGCGTCAAAATTTACTCACACATACTACCCCACCCCCCTGCCCATTCCTCCTCATGCAATCACAACATCATCCATATACAACCATTCTCCACTCACCTCTGTCTTCCGTCCTCTCCCTTCCTTCCTCAACAGACATTCCCCTCTTCCCCAAAGCCCCCTTCACCCCATCCATCCACCTCATCCTAGGACGTCCCCTCATGTTCACTCCCTCCACATCTGCCTTCCATACCTCTTTTACTAGTCTTTCTTCACTCATTCTTTCCATGTGTCCAAACCATCCTAGTATTCTTTCATCAACCCTATCTCCCAAATCCTTTTTCACCCCTGTTCTCCTCCTCACCTCCTCATTTCTCACTCTATCCAGCCTAGTAACCCCCACCATACTTCTCAGACACCTCATCTCAAACACATTCAAACTCCTTCTCTCTTCTTCTCTTATGTTCCACGTTTCTGCCCCATACAGTGCTGTTGGCACAATCACTCCTTCATACAGTCTCCTCTTCGCATCCATTCCCAAATGTCTATTCCTCATTACACTCTTTAATCCACCAAGGCATTTACTCGCTTCTCTCAATCTACATTCTACCTCCACCTTCACTCCACCTTTTCCTGCTACACTTGCACCCAAGTATCTAAAACTATCCACTTCCTCCAGTCGCTCTCCCTTAATGTTCACTTCCAGTCTACTGCCACTTTCACCCCTTGTACATCTCATCACCTTACTTTTACCTACATTTATCTTTAGCTTTCTTCTATCACATACTCTCCCAAACTCTGCCACCAGCTTCCTCAATCCCTCCTCTGACCCTGCCACAAGCGCAGTGTCGTCCGCAAACAACAGCTGGCTCACCTCCCACTTTTCTCCATTTTCTTTAACCATCTCCAATCCCTGACCCACTACCCTAGCATTCACCTCTCGCACCACCCCATCCATGTATAAGTTGAACAGCCAGGGCGACATAACGCATCCTTGACGAAGTCCCACCTTTACCTCAAACCACTCACTCTCTCCATTTCTAATCCTGACACAAGCTCTACTACTCTCATAAAAACTCTTGACAGCTCCCAGAAGCTTTCCTCCTATCCCATATATCTGCATAACCTCCCACAGTGCCTTTCTGTCTACCCTATCATAAGCCTTTTCCAGATCCATAAAAGCCCAAAAAAACATCCTTCCCCTTTCCTATAGCTTTCTCACATATCTGTCTTACCACAAAGATCTGATCTACACAACCTCTACCTGTCCTAAATCCACACTGTTCCTCACCAATTACTCCTTCTGTTCCTCTCCTAATCCTCTCAATTAAGATCCTCCCATAAGCCTTCCCTACTACACTTAACAGGCTAATCCCTCTGAAACTACTACATTCACACTTGTCCCCTTTTCCCTTGTAAAGAGGAACTATACAGGCACTTCTCCAGTCCTCCGGTACTCTACCCTCTCTCCAGCAAACATTAAATAACCTCACCAACCAGTCCACCATCACTGAACCTCCCTTTTTCAGACATTCTGCATGGCATCCATCCAGACCAGGTGCCTTACCTGCTTTCATCATCTTTACAACTGCCTTCACCTCATCCTTCCTTATTTCTCCTCCATTCTCCTCACTCATCACTCTCATTTTCTTCGCATTTCCCACTGCAGCTATCTTTCCTTCCCTATCCTCCTTCACATTTAGCAACTCCCTAAAATATTCTGCCCATCTTCCCCTTACTGCCATCTCTTCCATTATCATCTCTCCATCTGTACCTTTTACCTTTTCTTCTCTACTTGATTCGCCTCCTCTTCCTCTCTTTATTTCTTTCCAAAACATCTTTTTATTACTTTCAAAATTTTCTGTCATACTCCTACCCCATTTCACATCTGCTCTCCTCTTTGCCTCCTTTACCTTTTGCTTTACTTCTCTTTTCTTTTCTTTGTACGTCTCATATGACTCCCCCGTCCTCTTTTGTAACCAATCTGTGAATGCTCGCTTCTTCTCTTCTACAACCTTCTTTGTTTCCTCATCCCACCATTCACTACCCTTTCTTCTATTTCCCCCTGTCCTTCTTGTTCCACACACCATCCTTGCACACTTTAAGACTCCCTCCTTGAACCATCCCCATTCCTCCTCCACACCCATCTCTGCTCCATCCTTTACTCCCTCCCACTCCTCCTTCAGCTTCTTTTCGTACTCCTCCTTTTCCTTTTCATTCAAGGAGTTCACTCCAACAACCTCCCTACCTTTTGTCCCTTTCCTCTTTCTCCATCTATCCTCCACTCTCAGCTTACCTTCCACCAAAAAATGATCTGATATTCCCCCACCCTCTCCCCTTAGCACATGTACATCCTTAACTCTTCCTATCATAATCCTATTTACCACTACATAATCCATTAGCGCTCTATCTACCACCCTTCCCTCCACCACCCTCTCCCATGTGTACTTATGCTTAACTTTCTTCCGAAACACTTATTTGCTATCATCAACTCTCTTTCTAGACACATTTCCACCATCAACTCTCCACTACGATTCTTTCCTGGAACTCCACACTTCCCAACCACTCCATCGATTGGACCATTTCCTACCCTAGCATTAAGGTCTCCCAGTACTATTACGTTGACATTTCTTCCTAAACCCTCTATGCACTCTTTTAAATCTATCCAAAAGGCCTCCCTTTCTTCCACGCTCTTCTCACTGCCAGGCCCATATGCACTTACAAAGACCCACATCTCCTTTCCCAGTTTCACCTTCATCCACATTATCCTTGAGGAAACCTCCTTCCACTCCACTACACGTTTACCTATCTCCTAGACTTGCAAAAAGCATTTGACAAAGTACCACACAGAAAACTACTAAAAAAGACTGGAACACATAGGAGGAATACAAGGGAACCTACTATAATGGATGGAAGACTTCCTGACTGGAAGAAAGATGAGAGTAGTACTCAGAGAAAAATATTCAGATTGGAAAGAGGTGATCAGTGGAGTACCGCAAGGATCTGTACTGGCTCCAATAATGTTTGCTCTCTATATGAATGATATGGACGAGGGCGTGAACTGTTACATGAGCTTCTTTGCTGATGACGCCAAACTGTTAAGGAAAGTAGAAACTGATAAGGACTGTGAAGCACTGCAAGAAGATCTGAATAGGGTATGGAACTGGAGTCAGAAATGGGAAGTGGATTTTAATACTAAGAAGTGTAGCATAATGGAATTTGGAAAAAGCAAAAACAGAATATCAAGAAATTATACAATTGGAACCAAGGGAGTAAAGAAAGTAGGATCCGAAAAAGACTTGGGAGTTATTATCACAAACGACTTGTCCTATGATACACAGATTAACAAAATTGTCGGGGAGACTTACAACTTGCTAAGATCAATAAAAGTGGCTTTTGCTTACCTGGACGAAGACATGATAAAAAAAATATTGGTTACATTGATAAGGCCTAGACTAAAGTATGCGGTGACATTGTGGTCCACCAGTACCAAAAAGAACATAAAGAAAATAGAAAGAATCCAAAGAGCAGCTACAAAAATGGGACCTGCACTTGCAAACCTATCATACGAGGAGAGATTGGCTAAACTGGAGCTACCGACACTGGAGGAAAGAAGAGAGAGAGGAGACCTACTGACCATCTACAGAATCATGAAAGGCACAGAGATACTTGATAGAGA